>NC_087396.1:7535000-7815000 GCF_031307605.1 Tribolium castaneum | reverse complement strand
AGATTTGCGTTATAGTCTTAAAGCTGATTCATGCCACAGTTTGGATAAAAACCAATTATTTTTGTTAATTCATTGTTACAAACAAGAAACCTTACATCAAAGAAACTGAAAACCCCTTATTCAGGCACAGAAATTCGAATTACGTTTCAGTCTGGACAAAAGCTGCTTATTTTAGACGATCCCTTGTTTTGAACACGAAAACTTACATTAAAAAGATTAAAAACGTCTTATTCTGGCTGAAAACTGCAAATTATATATTACTCTAGATAAAAGCAATTTATCCTGATTACTCCTTTGCCTAGAATAGAGCAAACTTGTATAAAACTTAATGAAAACTTTAAATTTCGTCTCAAAGAAATAATTTACGTTATAGTTTTGACCAGCACTGTTTATTTCAAACGAATTTATGATTCGAAACTAATGAACTTTTATGGGGCAGATGCAAAACCACATATTACCATATAAAGCGTTGTTTTAAAGCAAAGTATTACCTATTGCAACAAGAAATTTCACGTCAAAGAAACTGAAAACTTCGTATCCATGTATAAATATCGAATTACGTATCAGTTTAGGCAAATACAGCTTATTTTAAACGATTCCTTGCTATAAACAAGAAAAATTTTATGAAGCATATTGAAAACGTCTTATTCTCGAAAATAAGAGCAAATTATGTATCAGTTTTAACAAAAGCGGATTACTCTGTTTGATTCTATGCTTAGAGTAGAGTAAACTACTTTAAAACGTAATGAAAACTCCATATTCAAGCTCAAAAGAACAAATTACGTTATAGTTTTGACAAAAAAAAATATTCCGGACGATTACATACTTCGAAGTAAGCAAACTTTAATTGAACAAGTGCAAAAGTTAATACTTTGCTTTAAAATAACGATTTATGTGGTAATATGGTATTTTGCATCTGTCCTATAAAAGTTTACTCGTTTCGCTCCATTGAATCATTCGAAATAAATTATTTTAACACAACAACAACGAAAATAATTTGTTTTTGTTTAAACTGTATCATAAGTCGCTTTTATAAAACTTCTTGCTTATATCTCGAAAACAGTTACTCCTATCAATTTTTATCTTTTTACTAAAATTTCCAACAAAATAGTTATTAACATTTTTCTTGTAGGACCAAGCATAAACGAGTTATAGAGTTGGACATAAATAATATTTAACAAAAATTTGCTTTAAAATAAAATGCTTGAAAAACCGGAATTAAACTAAATTAATTGTGTCTAAGACTTTAGTAGAGAAAAAAGGAGAAGACATAAAAGTCACCAAAGTCTTCAGAGTTGTTTTTAGTACTAAATTTGCTTATATGCAAGCGCTTAATTAAGGTAACAGTTTTTTGGTCTCTTGCTTACATCTCGAAAACAGTTACTCCTACCAATTTTTATCTTTTTACTAAAATTAAAGCTGATAAAATTTCCTACAAAATAGTAATTTGCATTTTTCATGTAGGACTAACCATAAGCGAGATATAAGTTTGAAAATAATTAATATTTAAAAAAAAGTGCTTTAACAAAAAATGCCTTGTGATTTAAAATACAGTTAATTTAGTTGGCAAGCGCTTAATTAAGGTAACAGTTTTTTGGTTTCTTGCTTATATCTCGAAAACAGTTACTCCTATCAATTTTTATCTTTTTACTAAATTTAAAGCTGATAAAATTTTCTACAAAATAGTTATTTGCATTTTTCATGTAGGACTAACCATAAGCGAAATATATGTTTGAAAATAATTAAAATTAAAAAAAAAGTGCTTCAACAGAAAATGTCTTGTGATTTAAAATACACTTAATTTATTAGGTCCAATACTTTATTAGAAGAAAAAAGAGGTGACAGAATGGTCACTGAAGTCTTTAGTGTCGTTTGTAAATGCTGCATTTTCGTTATCGTCTTAAACATTGAAAACTGAATTACATTTTTGTTCAGTAACAGTTACAGTTTTCTTATTGGTTTTTTGCTTTAATCTCGAAATCTGTAACTCCTATCAATTTTTATCTTTCTTTCAAAATTAAAGCTGATAAAATTTCCTACAAAAAGAGTTGGATATAAATAATATTTAACAAAAATTTGCTTTAAAATAAAATGTTTAAAAAACTGAAATTAAACTAAATTAATTGTGTCTAACACTTTAGTAGAGAAAAAAGGAGGAGACATAAAAGTCAATAAAGTCTTAGAGTGGTCTTTAGTCGTCATATTAATAACAATAACATTAATAATAACAATACTAGTAGTACTAAATTTGCATATATGCAAGCGCTTAATTAAGGTAACAGTTTTTTTGTTTTTTGCTTATATCTCGAAAACAGTTACTCCTATCAATTTTTATCTTTCATTAAAAATTAAAGCTGATAAAATTTCCTACAAAATAGTTGTTTGCATTTTTCTTGTAGGACCAACCATAAGCGAGTTATAGAGTTGGATATAATTAATATTTAACAAAAATTTGCTTTAAAATAAAATGTTTGATAAACTGAAATTAAACTAAATTAAACTAACACTTTAGTTGAGGAAAAAGGAGATGACATAAAAGTCACTGAAGTTTTTAGAGTCGTTTGTAAATGCTGCATTTTCGTCTTCGACGACAGTTACTGAACAAAATTGTAATTCAGTTTTCAATGTTTGAGACGAAGACGAAAATGCAGCATTTACTGTCACCTCTTTTTTTTTCTAATTAAGTATTGGACCCAATAAATTAAGTGTATTTTAAATCACAAGACATTTTTTGTTAAAACACATTTTTTTTTGATTATTAATTATTTTCAAACTTATATCTCGCTTATGGTTAGTTCTACATGAAAAATGCAAATAACTATTTTGTAGGAAATTTTATCACCTTTAATTTTGGTGAAAAGGTAAAAATTGATAGGAGTATCTGTTTTCGAGATATAAGCAAAAAACAAAAAAACTGATATCTTAATTACGCGCTTGCATATAAGCAAATTTAGTACTACTAGTATTGTTATTATAAATGTTATTGTTATTAATATGACGACTAAAGACAACTCTAAGACTTTAGTGACTTTTATGTCTTCTCTTTTTTCCTCTACTAAAGTGTTAGACTCAATTAATTTAGTTTAATTTCAGTTTTTCAAACATTTTATTTTAAAGCAAATTTTTGTTAAATATTAAAAACTATAAAATGGCTTAGATTGCCTAAAAACACAGATCACACATGATCTTTTGCATAGAAATGAGAAAACGCTCATGTAACACACAAAATAAGCTCCATTTAACCTTATTAAAAGTATTATTATTATTATTACTTTTGTTACTATTACTATTATTATTATTATTATTATTGTTAATATTATTATTATAATTATTATTATTATTATTATTATTATTATTATTATTATTATTATTATTATTATTATTATTATTATTATTATTATTATTATTATTATTATTATTATTATTATTATTATTATTATTAACTTTTGAATAGTAAATGTTTTTATACCAGTTTTAAAATGAGTTATTAATTTTAGACAATTTCTTGCCTAAAAACACAGATCACAGATGATTTCTTGCATAGAAATGAGAAAACACTCATATAACACACAAAATAAGCTTCATTTTTGCTTAGAAAACTAAGCTTACTATTATTACTATTATTAATATTATTGTTATTATTTTTATTATTATTATTATTATTATTATTATTATTATTAATATTATTATTATTAAAAACCGTTTATAACTTTTGTATAGTAAATGTTTTTATACCAGTTTTAAAATGAGTTATTAATTTTAGACAATTTCTTGCCTAAAAACACAGATCACAGATGATCTCTTGCATAGAAATGAGAAAACGCTCATATAACACAAAATAAGCTTTATTTTTGCTTAGAAAACTAAGCTTACTTTTATTACTACTATTATTATTATTATTACTATTATTTTTATTATTATTATTACTATTATTATTATTATTATTATTAATTTTATTATTATTAAAAACCGATCATAACTTTTGTATAGTAAATGTTTTTATACCAGTTTTAAAATGAGTTATTAATTTTAGACAATTTCTTGCCTAAAAACACAGATCACAGATGATCTCTTGCATAGAAATGAGAAAACGCTCAGATAACACAAAATAAGCTTTATTTTTGCTTAGAAAAACTAAGCTTTAATTTAGAAAGAAATTCATTATTATAAGTATTATTATCATTATTACTATTATTATTATTAACTTTTGTATAGTAAATGTTTTTATACCTGTTTTAAAATGAGTTATTAATTTTATTCAATTTCTTGCCTAAAAACACAGATCACAGATGATCTCTTGCATAGAAATGAGAAAACGCTCATATAACACACAAAATAAGCTTCATTTTTGCTTAGAAAACTAAGCTTACTTTTATTACTATTATTTTTATTATTATTATTATTATTATTATTATTATTATTATTATTATTATTATTATTATTATTATTATTATTACTATTATTATTATTATTGTTAATATTATTATTATTATTAAAAACCGATTATAACTTTTGTATAGTAAATGTTTTTATACCAGTTTTAAAATGAGTGATTTATTTAACACAATTTCTTGCCTAAACACTATAAAATGGCTTAGATTGCCTAAAAACACAGATCACACATGATCTTTTGCATAGAAATGAAAAAACGCTCATGTAACACACAAAATAAGCTTCATTTTTCCTTATTAAAAGTATTATTATTATTATTACTTTTGTTACTATTATTATTATTATTATTATTTTTATTATTATTATTATTATTATTATTATTATTATTATTATTATTATTATTATTATTATTAACTTTTGTATAGTAAATGTTTTTATAAGAGTTTTAAAATGAGTTATTAATTTTAGACAATTTCTTGCCTAAAAACACAGATCACAGATGAGTTCTTGCATAGAAATGAGAAAACGCTCATATAACACAAAATAAGCTTCATTTTTGCTTAGAAAACTAAGCTTACTTTTATTACTATTATTATTTTTATTATTATTATTATTATTATTATTATTATTGTTATTATTATTATTATTTTTAATAAAAACTTATATTAAACAGACAGAAAACGTCGTATTCTGACACAAAAAAACGAATTACGTTATAGACTTGACGAGAACGGCGTATCTAGGACACTTATAGGACTCTTATAGGGTCAAAAAGTATCAGTTTGGATTAAAACAAATTATTTTTGTTGACTCTCAGTCTGAATTGTTCATCAGTTCAAACAAAAACGGCTTATTTTAGACGATCTTTTGCTTTGAACAAGAAAACTTACATCGAACAGACTAAAAACGTATTAATCTGGCATAAAAGAGCAATTTATGTATCACTTTAGATAAAGGCACCTAATCCTATTCGTTTCATTGCTTAAAATAGACAAAATTGTTAATAAATCTAACAAAAACGCTGTATTCTAGGACAAAATACTAATTACATTATAGTTTCGACGAGAATAGCTTATTTGGAATGATTCTATGCTTCCAAACGAGTAAATTTTTATTAAACAGATGCCAAACATCATGTTTTGTCCTTTAAAGACATTTTATATTGCAGTTTGTATTAAAACAAAGTATGTTCGTTGATTCTTTGTTAGAAGCAGCAAACCTAACATTAAATAATCTGAAAACTTTGTATTCGGACACAAACCACCGACTTTTGTATCAGTTTAGACAAAAACGGTTGATTTTCGACAATATTTTGCTTTGAACAAGAAAACTAATATCAAACTGACTAAAAACGTCTTATTTTAGCACAAAACAAAAGATTTGCGTTATAGTCTTAACGAGAGCTGTTAATTTCAGACGGTTCTATGCTTTGAAACGAGTAAACTTTCACTGAACAGAGGAAAAACATCTTATTTCGCCTTTTAAAAACGATTTATGCCAAAGTTTGGATAAAAACCAATTGTTTTCGTTAATTCATTGTTACAAACAAGAAACCTTACATCAAAGAAACTGAAAACCCCTTATTCAGGCACAGAAATTCGAATTACGTTTCAGTCTGGACAAAAGCTGCTTATTTTAGACGATCCTTTGTTTTGAATACAAAAACTTACATTAAAAAGATTAAAAACGTCTTATTCTGGCTGAAAACTGCAAATTATATATTAATCTAGATAAAAGCAATTTATCCTGATTACTCCTTTACTTAGAATAGAGTAAACTTGTATAAAACTTAATGAAAACTTTAAATTTCGTCTCAAAGAAATAATTTGCGTTATAGTTTTGACCAGCACTGTTTATTTCAAACGAATTTATGATTCGAAGCTAATGAACTTTTATGGGGCAGATGCAAAACCACATATTACCATATAAAGCGTTGTTTTAAAGCAAAGTATTACCTTTTGCAACAAGAAATTTCAAGTCCAAGAAACTGAAAACTTCGTATCCATGCATAAATATCGAATTACGTAACAGTTTAGGCAAATACAGCTTATTTTAAACGATTCCTTGCTATAAACAAGAAAAATTTTATCAAGCATATTGAAAACGTCTTATTCTCGAAAATAAGAGCAAATTATGTATCAGTTTTAACAAAAGCGGATTACTCTGTTTGATTCTATGCTTAGAGTAGAGTCAACTACTATAAATCGTAATGAAAACTCTATATTCAATTAATTCAATATTCAATTCATAAAATCTTTTGAAATTAACAGTTCTGGTCAAAACTATAACGTAAATTATTTCTTTGTATCACTTTAAAGATTTGCGTTATAGTCTTGACGAGAACTGTTAATTTCAAACGATTCTATGCTTTGAAATTTTATGCCCCCAAACGAGAAAACTTTCACTAAACAAATGCCAAACGTCTTAGTTCGTTTTATAAAAACGACATGTTACAGTTTAAACAAATCAAATTATTTTCGTTGTTGTTGTGTCAAAATAATATATTTCGAATGATTCAATGGAGCGAAACGAGTAAACTTTTATAGGACAGATGCAAAATACCATATTATCACATAAATCGTTATTTTAAAGCAAAGTATTAGTTTTTGCACTTGTTCAATTAAAGTTTGCTTACTTCGAAGTATGTAATCGTCCGAAATAATTTTTTTTGTCAAAACTATAACGTAATTTGTTCTTTTGAGCTTGAATATAGAGTTTTCATTACGTTTTATAGTAGTTTACTCTACTCTAAGCATAGAATCAAACAGAGTAATCCGCTTTTGTTAAAACTGATACATAATTTGCTCTTATTTTCAAGAATAAGACGTTTTCAATATGTTTGATAAAATTTTTCTTGTTTATAGCAAGCAATCGTTTAAAATAAGCTGTATTTGCCTAAACTGATACGTAATTCGATATTTGTGCATGGATACGAAGTTTTCAGTTTCTTTGACGTGAAATTTCTTGTTGCAAAAGGTAATAATTTGCTTTAAAACAACGCTTTATATGGTAATATGTGGTTTTGCATCTGCCCCATAAAAGTTCATTAGTTTCGAATCATAAAATCGTTTGAAATAAACAGTGCTGGTCTAAACTATAACGTAAATTATTTCTTTGAGACGAAATTTAAAGTTTTCATTAAGTTTTATACAAGTTTACTCTATTCTAAGTAAAGGAGTAATCAGGATAAATTGCTTTTATCTAGAGTAATATATAATTTGCAGTTTTCTGCCAGAATAAGACGTTTTTAATCTTTAATGTAAGTTTTTGTATTAAAAACAAAGGATCGTCTAAAGTAAGCAGTTTTTGTCCAGACTGAAACGTAATTCGAATTTCTGTGCCTGAATAAAGGGTTTTCAGTTACTTTGATGTAAGGTTTCTTGTTTGTAACAATGAATTAACGAAAATAATTGGTTTTTATCCAAACTGTGGCATGAATTGTTTTTAAAAGGCGAAATAAGATGTTTTTCCTCTGTTCAGTGAAAGTTTACTCGTTTCAAAGCATAGAACCGTTTGAAATTAACAGCTCTCGTTAAGACTATAAAGCAAATCTTTTGTTTAGTGCTAAAATAAGACGTTTTTAGTCAGTTTGATATAAGTTTTCTTGTTCAAAGCAAAATATTGTCGAAAATCAACCGTTTTTGTCTAAACTGATACAAAATTCGGTGGTTTGTGTCCGAATACAAAGTTTTCAGATTCTTTAATGTTAGGTTTGCTGCTTCTAACAAAGAATCAACGAAAATATTTTGTTTTAATACAAACTGCAATATAAAATGTCTTTATAAGACAAAACATGATGTTTGGCATCTGTTTAATAAAAATTTACTCGTTTGGAAGCATAGAATCATTACAAATAAGCTATTCTCGTCGAAACTATAATGTAATTAGTATTTTGTGCTAGAATACAGCGTTTTTGTTAGATTTATTAACAATTTTGTCTATTTTAAACAATGAAACGAATAGGATTAGCTGCCTTTATCCAAAGTGATACATAAATTGCTCTTTTATGCCAGATTAGTACGTTTTTAGTCTGTTCGATGTAAGTTTTCTTGTTCAAAGCAAAAGATCGTCTAAAATAAGCCGTTTTTGTTTGAACTGATGAACAATTCAGACTGAGAGTCAACAAAAATAATTTGTTTTAATCCAAACTGATACTTTTTGACCCTATAAGAGTCCTATAAGAGTCCTAGATACGCCGTTCTCGTCAAGTCTATAACGTAATTCGTTTTTTTGTGTCAGAATACGACGTTTTCTGTCTGTTTAATATAAGTTTTTATTAAAAATAATAATAATAATAATAATAAAAATAATAATAATAATATTAATAATAATAATAATAATAATATTAATAATAATAATAATAATAATAATAATAATAATAGTAATAATAATAATAATAATAATAATAATAATAATAAAAATAATAATAGTAATAAAAGTAAGCTTAGTTTTCTAAGCAAAAATAAAGCTTATTTTGTGTGTTATATGAGCGTTTTCTCATTTCTATGCAAGAAATCATCTGTGATCTGTGTTTTTAGGCAAGAAATTGTCTAAAATTAATAACTCATTTTAAAACTGGTATAAAAACATTTACTATACAAAAGTTAATAATAATAATAGTAATAATGATAATAATACTTATAATAATGAATTTCTTTCTAAATTAAAGTTTAGTTTTTCTAAGCAAAAATGAAGCTTATTTTGTGTTATCTGTGCGTTTTCTCATTTCTATACAAAGGATCATGTGTGATCTGTGTTTTTAGGCAATCTAAGCCATTTTATAGTTTTTAGGCAAGAAATTGAGTAAAATAAATCACTCATTTTAAAACTGGTATAAAAACATTTACTATACAAAAGTTATAATCGGTTTTTAATAATAATAATAATATTAACAATAATAATAATAATAATAATAAGAATAATAATAATAATAATAATAAAAATAAAAATAATAGTAATAAAAGTAAGCTTAGTTTTCTAAGCAAAAATGAAGCTTATTTTGTGTGTTACATGAGCGTTTTCTCATTTCTATGCAAGAGATCATCTGTGATCTGTGTTTTTAGGCAAGAAATTGAATAAAATTAATAACTCATTTTAAAACTGGTATAAAAACATTTGCTATACAAAAGTTAATAATAATAATAGTAATAATGATAATAATACTTATAATAATGAATTTCTTTCTAAATTAAAGCTTAGTTTATCTAAGCAAAAATGAAGCTTATTTTGTGTTATCTGAGCGTTTTCTCATTTCTATGCAAGAAATCATCTGTGATCTGTGTTTTTAGGCAAGAGATTGTCTAAAATTAATAACTCATTTTAAAACTGGTATAAAAACATTTACTATACAAAAGTTATAATCGGTTTTTAATAATAATCATATTAATAATAATAATAATAATAATAATAATAATAATAATAATAATAGTAATAATAATAATAAAAATAATAGTAATAATAATAATAATAGTAGTAATAAAAGTAAGCTTAGTTTTCTAAGCATAAAATAAAGGTTATTTTGTGTTATATGAGCGTTTTCTCATTTCTATGCAAGAGATCATCTGTGATCTGTGTTTTTAGGCAAGAAATTGTCTAAAATTAATAACTCATTTTAAAACTGGTATAAAAACATTTACTATTCAAAAGTTAATAATAATAATAATAATAATAATAATAATAATAATAATAATAATAATAATAATAATAATAATAATAATAATAATAATAATAATAATAATAATAATAATAATAATATTAATAATAATAATAACAATAATAACAATAATAATAATAATAATAAAAATAATAATAATAGTAATAAAAGTACGCTTAGTTTTCTAAGCAAAAATGAAGCTTATTTTGTGTGTTATATGAGTGTTTTCTCATTTCTATGCAAGAAATCATCTGTGATCTGTGTTTTTAGGCAAGAAATTGTCTAAAATTAATAACTCATTTTAAAACTGGTATAAAAACATTTACTATTCAAAAGTTAATAATAATAATAATAATAATAATTATTATTATTATTATTATTATAATAATAATATTAACAATAATAATAATAATAATAATAGTAATAGTAACAAAAGAAATAATAATAATAATACTTTTAATAAGGAAAAATGGAGCTTATTTTGTGTGTTACATGAGCGTTTTCTCATTTCTATGCAAAAGATCATGTGTGATGTGTGTTTTTAGGCAATCTAAGCCATTTTATAGTTTTTAATATTTAACAAAAATTTGCTTTAAAATAAAATGTTTGAAAAACTGAAATTAAACTAAATTAATTGTGTCTAACACTTTAGTAGAGGAAAAAGGAGGAGACATAAAAGTCACTAAAGTCTTAGAGTTGTCTTTAGTCGTCATATTAATAACAATAACATTTATAATAACAATACTAGTAGTACTAAATTTGTTTATATGCAAGCGCTTAATTAAGGTAACAGTTTTTTAGTTTTTGGCTTATATCTCGAAAACAGTTACTCCTATCAATTTTTACTTTTTCACCAAAATTAAAGGTGATAAAATTTCCTACAAAATAGTTATTTGCATTTTTCATGTAGAACTAACCATAAGCGAGATATAAGTTTGAAAATAATTAATAATTAAAAAAAAGTGTTTTAACAGAAAATGTCTTGTGATTTATAATACACTTAATTTATTAATTATTTTCAAACTTTTATCTCGCTTATGGTTAGTCGTACATGAAAAATGCAAATAACTATTTTGTAGAAAACTTTATCAGCTTTAATTTTACTAAAAAGATAAAATTTGATAGGAGTAACTGTTTTCGAGATATAAGCAAAAACCAAAGTGAAAACTGTTACAGTTACTAAACAAAAATGTAATTCAGTTTTCAATGTTTGAGACGAAGACGAAAATGCAGCATTTAAAAACGACTCTGAAGACTTCAGTGACTTTTATGTCACCTCCTTTTTCTTCCAATAAAGTATTGGACCCAATAAATTATGTGTATTATAAATCACAAGGCATTTTCTGTTAAAGCACTTTTGTTTTAAATATTAATTATTTTCAAACTTATATCTCGCTTATGGTTAGTCGTACATGAAAAATGCAAATAACTATTTTGTAGGAAATTTTATCAGCTTTAATTTTAGTGAAAAGATAAAATTTGATAGGAGTTACTGTTTTCGAGATATAAGCAAAAAACCAATAAAAAAACTGTAACTGTTACTGAACAAAAATGTAATTCACTTTTCAATGTTTGAGACGAAAACAAAAATGCAGCATTTAAAAACGACTCTGAAAACTTCAGTGACTTTTATGTCACCTCCTTTTTCTTCTAATAAAGTATTGGACCCAATAAATTAAGTGTATTATAAATCACAAGACATTTTCTGTTAAAACACTTTTTTTTAATTATTAATTATTTTCAAACTTATATCTCGCTTATGGTTAGTTCTACATGAAAAATGCAAATAACTATTTTGTAGGAAATTTTATCACCTTTAATTTTGGTGAAAAAGTAAAAATTGATAGGAGTAACTGTTTTCGAGATATAAGCAAAAAACAAAAAATCTGTTACCTTAATTAATAATCTGGGTGGCCCAAGGGTTCGTAATCGGTCTTTAACAGACTTAGGCTTGTGCTAATGTGCTATAAATAAGGTGTTACAATTTTGTGCTGTAAATAAGGTGTTGTGCATTTTGTGCTATAAACGACAGTTTTTTAATTTTTCGTTAATTATTTGTGGTAATAACTTAATAAGTGACTAAGGTTTAAGGTTATGTTAAACTGTAGTCAATAGCGTTTTGCATTTCTTTTGAACTTTCAAACATTTATACTTTACACAAAGAGTTATACTGATATAAATGACGTGATCAATGCTCGTACTATAACCAATAATCCAATTTTGTGCTACTTTTTATGAACATTAGTTTTTACATGTAAATTTCATATCAGAGGCGTACGCTTCTAGAATTGCTGATAATAATTATTATTCTATCCTCTGTTCCTTTTGTGTCCTTTCCGTGGCCTACCTGTGCTTGTTTTTTTATTTTGAGTCACTACGAACGGCCGCGTAGTGTGAAGCGTGTGTCCTTGTCTTTATTCCCTTGCCTGATTGTATTTATCAACTCACTCATAATGAGTGTCTGCTATAAATGCAAAAGTAGCGTCGTGAATTCTATCGCTTGCTTAAATTGCAAAAAAGCGTATCACCCCAGTTGCTTAAGAGCCTTTAAAAACTATTCTGCGATTGGTCAAGATCTGACATCAATAAGTGCATGCCCTTGTTGCGATAAATTAAAATCTTTACAAAATCCCACTTCTCCGACTCTAAATATCTCTACTAATACTATATTTGAAGACCTTGGTATCCTAAAGCAAGAAACCGACTTAATAAAAAAAACTCTTGATGATTTAAAAACGTTTATAACTGAATCACCGACTACTGTTTGTACTTTTGATAAAATAGATGAATATGTACGCAAAAGTTTTGATGATCTTGAAAGCAAATTAATTTCTTTGTTAAAGGATACCCTTAATCGTGAAATTGAGACATTAAAAAATTCAATAAAAAACGAAGTAATAGCAGAAATCTCTACTAATTTGAACCGTACCAATGATAATATTAAAACTGCCAACTCTTCTGATTTAACTTTGAAATCTACAAATTCAAAGAATGTAAGTACCCAGTCCGTGTCTAAGACGAACAGATATAAAGTTCGTATATATGCTGATCAAAAAGGACGTCATTGTATAGACTTATTAGAAACTTATATTCCAGTTAGCAAATATGTGATCCAATCCGTAGTAAAACCTTATTCCTCGTTACAAGAGCTTCTTAAAACTGAAAACAACAACGAGCAACTTGGCAATAATGATTTTGTTGTAATATACGCTGGAAATCATGAAGCACAAAAAGGAAAAATCCCTGATGAAAATACTCTAAATGAACTTATCAATCATAAATTTTTAAATACTAATATCATTCTTATCGGCTGTCCATATTTTGTTAATCGTCCCATTTTGAATAATTTTGTTTATGAATTGAATTGTAATTTTTATAATGTGGCTAAAAATAATAAGAACATATATTACTTAGACTCAAACGATAAAATTTTTGATCAATTTAAGACGGATAACTTTGTAATAAATAAAGCTGTTAAAAGGTGCACTATAAAAAACCTGGGCGACCTAATCACTGAGTGCCAAGACCATACAAATAGATCTGCAGTTGAACAAAATCCAGTAGCAACGTTTCTTGACACATCTCTGCCATCAGTTGATAAATCTGACTCTCAGTCTTTTTAAATCGCTTCGTCTGTTTACAGCCCTCACATTCTAAAATATCTATATCAGTCAATAAAAAAACTGTCAATAGTTTTTATGGCATCTACCAAAATGTTAGGGGATTAAAATCAAAATCAGTTACATTTTTTAATTCATTTTTATCTACGTCTGATGAATTTGATTTAATTGTTATTACTGAGTCTTGGTTAGATGACACCGTCTTGGATGGTGAATTGTTTTCTGATAATTATTATGTTTTTCGTCGGGACAGAGATCTCCGCCACCTGGGTATCCATAGAGGTGGTGGTGTGCTTATAGCAGTTAATAACAAATATAACTGTAGTCAACTCGATATATCTAATATTAGTCGTAGAAGTTCTCCTGCTATTGATCTGGTTGCAATAAAAATAAATGTAACAAGTTATCAACATCTCTTCGTGTTTGTAGTCTACATTCCTCCTTCTATTTCCTTTAGTGATTTTGACAATTTTTTTGATCTTCTTAATAATTTTGACGAGATTAATAATGACAATGTTTTATTCTTAGGAGACTTTAACACTCCTTTATTCAGTGGATTTTCAAAAAACACTTTTAGTATTTCTCTCAAACACTTCGCTTCTTTTCATAATTTTAATCAATTTAATAACATACGTAATAATAGGAATAATATATTGGATCTCATCTTTTCCAACATGGACTGTGCCGTTAGCAAGTCCTCTTTCTCGTTTGTTCCTGAAGATCCTTTCCATACGAGTTTGAAGTTTACCCTCGATATTGTAGCAAAAACTCCTGATAAGTTCTATATGAATAGGGACCACGTCGCATTTAATTTTAAAAAAGCAAATTTTGATTGTCTATACACTACTTTACAGGTAGTTGATTGGTCCGAACTGGAGAAGTTTAGCGATGTGAATGAGGCATGTCGAGTTTTTTATGAAACCCTCTACAATTGTTTTGAGTTATCTGTTCCAAAACTATTTTGTCGTAAAAACTGCCGCACATTTCCTACTTGGTTCAACACTGACATTATCAATTGTCTACGTCGTAAATCTAACATTTTAAAGAAATATCGTCGAACTAAAAATATGCATTTCTATGAGGAGTTTAAGAAACTTCGATCTCTTTCAAAATCCCTAATAACTACTGCCTATTCTCAATACATCAGCCACATGGAAAACACTATCTCCAAAGATCCAAAGAAATTCTGGTCTTTTGTTCAAGCTAAAAAGCGAAACTCTAGAATTCCGGGTGTGTTGTATCATAATGGTAATGCAATATCAAATCCTAATGATATAGTAAATAGTTTCGCTAAATTCTTCAAAAGTGTTTTTTCTGACATGACTTTGACTTCAGATAGTCCCTCGATGATGACGAATCTAAATAGTTTTTTTACTGTAAACGAGATTAATGAGCATGAAATAATCCGGGTATTAAAGCGATCTAAAGACACACTTACTGCTGGTTGTGATGGTATCCCCAGCTTTTTATTAAGGGATTGTGCACATATTTTTTCTAAACCACTCGTATACATTTTTAATTTAATATTGCAAACTTCGACGTTTCCTAACATATGGAAAATAGCACACGTTTGTCCTGTCTTCAAAACGGGTGATATAACACAAATTCAAAACTACAGGCCAATTTCAATCTTGTGTAATTTCTCGAAAGTTTTTGAGTCAATTATTTACGACCGCATCTACTCTTCTGTAAAAAGATTTATGTCACCTTCGCAGCATGGATTTGTTGAAAAAAGATTAACTGTTACAAATCTAGCCTGTTTTACTCAGTTCATATCTGACGCTTTGGACAAAAAGGTCAGGTTGATGTCATTTATATGGACTTCAAAAAAGCATTTGATCAAATTGATCATCATCTGTTATTGTTAAAACTTGATCAGTATGGTTTCTCCGGTTCTTTGCTATCCCTAATAAAATCTTATCTTGCTAATCGAGAGCAAAGGGTTAAATATCGTAACTACATTTCGGATAGTTACGTTGCAACTTCGGGTGTGCCGCAAGGTTCCAATCTTGAACCCTTATTATTTTTGCTTTTCATTAATGATATATGTGGTTCTTTATCAACATGCGCTAAACTTCTCTTTGCCGATGATCTTAAAATTTACACAGAAATAAAATCTATAGAGGACTGCCTCACTTTACAGAACAATATTAACGCAGTAGTGAAATGGTGTAATGAAAATCGCCTTTATCTAAACCCATCCAAATGTAACGTTATGTCTTACACTAGAAAGCGCGAATTCCTTGAATTTGTATATGATATTTCGTCCGTAACACTGCATCGTACCTTTATTATTAAAGATTTGGGAGTTATTTTCGATACTGAACTCGCATTCAGTGAGCATATTAGAGATGTTACGGCTAGAGCGATTAAGTCATATGGATTCATCTATAGAAATTGTCGAGATTTTAAGAACTTATCAGTTATGAAGACCCTATTCTTCTCGTTAGTTAGAAGCAAACTGGAATACGGCGCACTTATTTGGCACCCGATTTATAAAATCCATATAGATCAACTCGAAAACATACAGCGACGATTCCTAAAATTCCTAGTTTTTATAATAGATGGAAATTATCCTATAAGGGGCTATGACCAGAACTTGCTTTTGAATAGATTCGGTCTCCAATCTTTACAGTTTCGCCGTATTTGTATTATAATTAAATTTCTGTATAATTTAATTAATAATAACATCGACTGTTCTTGGCTATTAAATATGTTAAATTTTGCTGTTCCACGTTTAAACTCCAGACAAGCCATGACATTTTATCCTATAGCGAGAAGGACCAATGTAGCTGATAAGTCTCCTATCGTATTAATGACTACCCTATTTAATAATGTATGTAAAGACGGTGATATCAACTATGATTCGTGGCGGAAGATTGTTTCATCTTTATCATTAGTATAGTATTAGTGTAGTTTTAAGTTTTTGTATACATTTACTGTAAATGGGTCTCCTGTAGTAAATAAAGGCTTATTATTATTATTATTATTATTAATTAAGCGCTTGCATATAAGCAAATTTAGTACTACTCTAGTATTGTTATTATAAATGTTATTGTTATTAATATGACGACTAAAGACAACTCTAAGACTTTAGTGACTTTTATGTCTCCTCCTTTTTCCTCTACTAAAGTGTTAGACACAATTAATTTAGTTTAATTTCAGTTTTTCAAACATTTTATTTTAAAGCAAATTTTTGTTAAATATTAAAAACTATAAAATGGCTTAGATTGCCTAAAAACACACATCACACATGATCTTTGGCATAGAAATGAGAAAACGCTCATGTAACACACAAAATAAGCTCTATTTTTCCTTATTAAAAGTATTATTATTATTATTAACTTTTGTATAGTAAATGTTTTTATACCAGTTTTAAAATGAGTTATTAATTTTAGACAATTTCTTGCCTAAAAACACAGATCATAGATGATTTCTTGCATAGAAATGAGAAAACGCTCAGATAACACAAAATAAGCTTCATTTTTGCTTAGAAAACTAAGCATACTTTTATTACTATTATTATTTTTATTATTATTATTATTATTATTATTATTATTATTACTATTATTAGTATTATTATTTTTATTATTATTATTATTACTATTATTATTATTATTATTATTGTTATTATTATTATTATTATTATTATTAAAAACTTATATTAAACAGACAGAAAACGTCGTATTCTGACACAAAAAAACGAATTACGTTATAGACTTGACGAGAACGGCGTATCTCGGACTCTTATAGGACTCTTATAGGGTCAAGAAGTATCAGTTTGGATTAAAATAAATTATTTTTGTTGACTCTCAGTCTGAATTGTTCATCAGTTCAAACAAAAACGGCTTTTTTTAGACGATCTTTTGCTTTGAACAAGAAAACTTACATCGAACCGACTAAAAACGTATTAATCTGGCATAAAAGAGCAATTTATGTATCACTTTAGATAAAGGCAGCTAATCCTATTCGTTTCATTGCTTAAAATAGACAAAATTGTTAATAAATCTAACAAAAACGCTGTATTCTAGCACAAAATACTAATTACATTATAGTTTCGACGAGAATAGCTTATTTGGAATGATTCTATGCTTCCAAACGAGTAAATTTTTATTAAACAGATGCCAAACATCATGTTTTGTCCTGTAAAGACATTTTATACTGCAGTTTGTATTAAAACAAAATATTTTCGTTGATTCTTTGTTAGAAGCAGCAAACCTAAAATTAAAGAATCTGAAAACTTTGTATTCGGACACAAACCACCTAATTTTGTATCAGTTTAGACAAAAACGGTTGATTTTCGCCAATATTTTGCTTTGAACAAGAAAATTTATATCAAACTGACTAAAAACGTCTTATTTTAGCACAAAACAAAAGATTTGCGTTATAGTCTTAAAGCTGATTCATGCCACAGTTTGGATAAAAACCAATTATTTTTGTTAATTCATTGTTACAAACAAGAAACCTTACATCAAAGAAACTGAAAACCCCTTATTCAGGCACAGAAATTCGAATTACGTTTCAGTCTGGACAAAAGCTGCTTATTTTAGACGATCCTTTGTTTTGAACACGAAAACTTACATTAAAAAGATTAAAAACGTCTTATTCTGGCTGAAAACTGCAAATTATATATTACTCTAGATAAAAGCAATTTATCCTGATTACTCCTTTACTTAGAATAGAGTAAACTTGTATAAAATTTAATGAAAACTTTAAATTTAGTCTCAAAGAAATAATTTACGTTATAGTTTTGACCAGCACTGTTTATTTCAAACGAATTTATGATTCGAAACTAATGAACTTTTATGGGGCAGATGCAAAACTACATATTACCATATAAAGCGTTGTTTTAAAGCAAAGTATTACCTTTTGCAACAAGAAATTTTACGCCAAAGAAACTGAAAACTTCGTATCCATGCATAAATATCGAATTACGTATCCGTTTAGGCAAATACAGCTTATTTTAAACGATTCCTTGCTATAAACAAGAAAAATTTTATCAAGCTTATTGAAAACGTCTTATTCTCGAAAATAAGAGCAAATTATGTATCAGTTTTAACAAAAGCGGATTACTCTGTTTGATTCTATGCTTAGAGTAGAGTAAATTACTATAAAACGTAATGAAAACTCTATATTCAAGCTCAAAAGAACAAATTACGTTATAGTTTTGGCAAAAAAAAATATTTCAAACGATTACATACCTCGAAGTAAGCAAACTTTAATTGAACAAGTGCAAAAGCTAATACTTTGCTTTAAAATAACGATTTATGTGGTAATATGGTATTTTGCATCTGTCCTATAAAAGTTTACTCGTTTCGCTCCATTGAATCATTAGAAATAAATTATTTTGACACAACAACAACGAAAATAATTTGTTTTTGTTTAAACTGTAACATAAGTCGCTTTTATAAAACGAACTAAGACGTTTGGCATCTGTTTATTGAAAGTTTTCTCGTTTGGGGGCATAAAATCGTTTGAAATTAAGAGTTCTGGTCAAAACTATAACGTAAATTATTTCTTTGTATCACTTTAAAGATTTGCGTTATAGTCTTGACAAGAACTGTTAATTTCAAACGATTCTATGCTTTGAAACCAGTATACTTTTACTGAACAGAGGCAAAACGTCTGATTTCGCCTTTAAAAAACGATTTATGTCACAGTTTGGATTAAAACCAATGATTTTCGTTTATTCATTGTTACAAACAAGAAACCTTACATCAAAGAAACTAAAAACCTCTTATTCAGGCCCAGAAAATCAAATTACGTTTCAGTCTAGACACAAATTGCTTATTTTAGACGATTCTTTCTTTTGAATACGAAAACTTACATTAAAAAGATTAAAAACGTCTTATTCTGGCTCAAAACTGCAAATTATGTATTACTTTGGATAAAAGCAGTTTATCCTGATTACTCCTTTGCTTAGAATAGAGCAAACTTGTATAAAATTTAATGAAAACTTTAAATTTCGTCTCAAAGAAATAATTTACGTTATAGTTTTGACCAGAACTGTTAATTTCAAACGATTTTATGTCCCCAAACGAGAAAACTTTCACTAAACAAATGCCAAACGTCTTAGTTCGTTTTATAAAAGCGAATTATGATACAGTTTAAACAAAAACAAATTATTTTCGTTGTTGTTGTGTTAAAATAATTTATTTCGAATGATTCAATGGAGCGAAACGAGTAAACTTTTATAGGACAGATGCAAAATACCATATTACCACATAAATCGTTATTTTAAAGCAAAGTATTAGCTTTTGCACTTGTTCAATTAAAGTTTGCTTACTTCGAAGTATGTAATCGTCCGGAATATTTTTTTTTTGTCAAAACTATAACGTAATTTGTTCTTTTGAGCTTGAATATAGAGTTTTCATTATGTTTTATAGTAGTTTACTCTACTCTAAGCATAGAATCAAACAGAGTAATATGCTTTTGTTAAAACTGATACATAATTTGCTCTTATTTTCGAGAATAAGACGTTTTCAATATGCTTGATAAAATTTTTCTTGTTTATAGCAAGGAATCGTTTAAAATAAGCTGTATTTGCCTAAACTGATACGTAATTCGATATTTATGCATGGATACGAAGTTTTCAGTTTCTTTGACGTGAAATTTCTTGTTGCAAAAGGTAATACTTTGCTTTAAAACAACGCTTTATATGGTAATATGTAGTTTTGCATCTGCCCCATAAAAGTTCATTAGTTTCGAATCATAAATTCGTTTGAAATAAACAGTGCTGGTCAAAACTATAACGTAAATTATTTCTTTGAGACGAAATTTAAAGTTTTCATTAAGTTTTATACAAGTTTGCTCTATTCTAAGCAAAGGAGTAATCAGGATAAATTGCTTTTATCTAGAGTAATATATAATTTGCAGTTTTCAGCCAGAATAAGACATTTTTAATCTTTTTAATGTAAGTTTTCGTGTTCAACACAAAGGATCGTCTAAAATAAGCAGTTTTTGTCCAGACTGAAACGTAATTCGAATTTCTGTGCCTGAATAAGGGGTTTTCAGTTTCTTTGATGTAAGGTTTCTTGTTTGTAACAATGAATTAACAAAAATAATTGGTTTTAATCCAAACTGTGGCATGAATCAGCTTTAAGACTATAACGCAAATCTTTTGTTTTGTGCTAAAATAAGACGTTTTTAGTCAGTTTGATGTAAGTTTTCTTGTTGAAAGCAAAATATTGTCGAAAATCAACCGTTTTTGTCTAACTGATACAAAACTCGGTGGTTTGTGTCCGAATACAAAGTTTTCAGATTCTTTAATGTTAGGTTTGCTGCTTCTAACAAAGAATCAACGAAAATATTTTGTTTTAATACAAACTGCAATACAAAATGTCTTTATAGGACAAAACATGATGTTTGGCATCTGTTTAATAAAAATTTACTCGTTTGGAAGCATAGAATCATTCCAAATAAGGTATTCTCGTCAAAACTATAATGTAATTAGTTTTTTGTGCTAGAATACAGCGTTTTTGTTAGATTTTTTAACAATTTTGTCTATTTTAGGCAATGAAACGAATAGGATTAGCTGCCTTTATCCAAAGTGATACATAAATTGCTCTTTTATGCCAGATTAATACGTTTTTAGTCTGTTCGATGTAAGTTTTCTTGTTCAAAGCAAAAGATCGTCTAAAATAAGCCGTTTTTGTTTGAACTGATGAACAATTCAGACTGAGAGTCAACAAAAATAATTTGTTTTAATCCAAACTGATACTTTTTGACCCTATAAGAGTCCTATAAGAGTCCGAGATACGCCGTTCTCGTCAAGTCTATAACGTAATTCGTTTTTTTGTGTCAGAATACGACGTTTTCTGTCTGTTTAATATAAGTTTTTAATAATAATAATAATAATAATAATAATAATAGTAGTAATAAAAGTAAGCTTAGTTTTCTAAGCAAAAATGAAGCTTATTTTGTGTTATATGAGCGTTTTCTCATTTCTATGCAAAAGATCATGTGTGATCTGTGTTTTTAGGCAATCTAAACCATTTTATAGTTTTTAGGCAAAAAATTGGCTAAAATTAATCACTCATTTTAAAACTGGTATAAAAACAATACTATACAAAAGTTATAATCGGTTTTTAATAATAATAATAATAATAATAATAATAATAATAATAATAATAACAATAATATTATTAAAAATAATAATAATAGTAATAAAAGTAAGCTTAGTTTTCTAAGCAAAAATGAAGCTTATTTTGTGTGTTATATGCAAGAAATCATCTGTGATCTGTGTTTTTAGGCAAGAAATTGTCTAAAATTTATAACTCATTTCAAAACTGGTATAAAAACATTTACTATACAAAAGTTAATAACATATAATAATAATAATAATAATAATAATGGTAATAGTAACAAATGTAATAATAATAATAATAATACTTTTAATAAGGAAAAATGGAGCTTATTTTGTGTGTTACATGAGCGTTTTCTCATTTCTATGCAAAAGATCATGTGTGATCTGTGTTTTTAGGCAATCTAAGCCATTTTACAGTTTTTAGGCAAAAAATTATTATTATTTAATATTTAAAAAAATGTTTGAAAAACTGAAATTAAACTAAATTAATTGTGTCTAACACTTTAGTAGAGGAAAAAGGAGGAGACATAAAAGTCACAAAAGTCTTAGAGTTGTCTTTAGTCGTCATATTAATAACAATAACATTTATAATAACAATACTAGTAGTACTAAATTTGCTTATATGCAAGCGATTAATTAAGGTAACAGTTTTTTTGTTTTTTGCTTATATCTCGAAAACAGTTACTCCTATCAATTTTTACTTTTTCACCAAAATTAAAGGTGATAAAATTTCCTACAAAATAGTTATTTGCATTTTTCATGTAGAACTTACCATAAGCGAGATATAAGTTAAATAATAAATAATTAAAAAAAAGTGTTTTAACAGAAAATGTTTTGTGATTTAAAATACACTTAATTTATTGGGTCCAATACTTTATTAGAAGAAAAAGAAGGTGACATAAAAGTCACTGAAGTCTTCAGAGTCGTTTTTAAATGCTGCACTTTTGTCTTCGTCTCAAACATTGAAAACTGAATTATATTTTTTTTCAGTAACAGTTACAGTTTTCTTATTGGTTTTTTGCTTATATCTCGAAAACAGTTACTCCTATCAAATTTTATCTTTCTTTCAAAATTAAAGCTGATAAAATTTCCAACAAAATAGTTATTTACATTTTTCTTGTAGGACCAAGCATAAACGAGTTATAGAGTTGGATATAAATAATATTTAACAAAAATTTGCTTTAAAATAAAATGCTTGAAAAACCGGAATTAAACTAAATTAACTGTGTCTAACACTTTAGTAGAGGAAAAAGGAGAAGACATAAAAGTGACTAAATGTTTCAGAGTCGTCTTTAGTCGTCATATTAATAACAATAACATTAATAATAATAATACTAATAGTACTAAAGTTGCTTATATGCAAACGCTTAATTAAGGTAACAGTTTTTTGGTTTCTTGCTTGTATCTCGAAAATAGTTACTCCTATCAATTTTTAACTTTTTTTCAAAATTAAAGCTGATAAAATTTCCTACAAAATAGTTATTTGCATTTTTTTGTAGGACCAACCATAAGCGAGTTATAGAGTTGGATATAACCAATCTTTAACAAAAATTTGCTTTAAAATAAAATGTTTGAAAAACCGATATTAAACTAAATTAATTGGGTCTAACACTTTAGTTGAGGAAAAAGGAGAAGACATAAAAGTCACCAAAGTCTTCAGAGTTGTTTTTAGTACTAAATTTGCTTATATGCAAGCGCTTAATTAATGTAAACAGTTTTTTGGTTTCTTGCTTATATCTCGAAAACAGATACTCCTATCAATTTTTATCTTTTTACTAAAATTAAAGCTGATAAAATTTCCTACAAAATAGTAATTTGCATTTTTCATGTAGGACTAACCTTAAGCGAGATAGAAGTTTGAAAATAATTAATATTTAAAAAAAAAGTGCTTTAACAGAAAATGTCTTGTGATTTAAAATACACTTAATTTAATGGGTCCAATACTTTATTAGAAGAAAAAGGAGGTGACATAAAAGTCACTGAAGCCTTCATAGTCGATTTTAAATGCTGTATTTTCGTCTTTGTCTCAAACATTGCAAACTGAATTACATTTTTGTTCAGTAACAGTTACAGTTTTCTTATTGGTTTTTTGCTTATATCTCGAAAACAGTTACTCCTATCAATTTTTATCTTTTTACTAAAATTAAAGCTGATAAAATTTCCTACAAAATAGTAATTTGCATTTTTCATGTAGGACTAACCTTAAGCGAGATAGAAGTTTGAAAATAATTAATATTTAAAAAAAAAGTGCTTTAACAGAAAATGTCTTGTGATTTAAAATACACTTAATTTAATGGGTCCAATACTTTATTAGAAGAAAAAGGAGGGGACATAAAAGTCACTGAAGTCTTCATAGTCGATTCTAAATGCTGTATTTTCGTCTTTGTCTCAAACATTGCAAACTGAATTACATTTTTGTTCAGTAACAGTTACAGTTTTCTTATTGGTTTTTTGCTTATATCTCGAAAACAGTTACTCCTATCAATTTTTATCTTTTTACTAAAATTAAAGCTGATAAAATTTCCTACAAAATAATTATTTGCATTTTTTTGTAGGACCAACCATAAGCGAGTTATAGAGTTGGATATAAATAATCTTTAACAAAAATTTGCTTTAAAATAAAATGTTTGAAAAACCGATATTAAACTAAATTAATTGGGTCTAACACTTTAGTTGAGGAAAAAGGAGAAGACATAAAAGTCACCAAAGTCTTGAGAGTCGTTTTTAGTCGTCATATTATTAACAATAACATTAATAATAATAATAATACTAATATTACTAAATTTGTTTATATGCAAGCGCTTAATTAAGGTAACAGTTTCTTGCTTATATCTCGAAAACAGTTACTCCTATCAATTTTTATCTTTTTACTAAAATTAAAGCTGATAAAATTTCCTACAAAATAGTTATTTGCATTTTTCATGTAGAACTATCCATAAACGAGATATAAGTTTGAAAATAATTAATAATTAAAAAAAAAATTGCTTTAACAGAAAATGTCTTGTGATTTAAAATACACTTAATTTATTGGGTCCAATACTTAATTAGTAGAAAAAAGAGGTGACAGTAAATGCTGCATTTTCGTCTTCGTCTTAAACATTGAAAACTAAATTACATTTTTGTTCAGTAACTGTTACAGTTTTCACTTTGGTTTTTTGCTTATATCTCGAAAACATTTACTCTTATCAATTTTTATCTTTCTTTCAAAATTAAAGCTGATAAAATTTCCTACAAAATAATTATTTGCATTTTTTTGTAGGACCAACCATAAGCGAGTTATAGAGTTGGATATAAATAATCTTTAACAAAAATTTGCTTTAAAATAAAATGTTTGAAAAACCGATATTAAACTAAATTAATTGTGTCTAACACTTTAGTAGAGGAAAAAGGAGAAGACATAAATGTCACTAAAGGTTTCAGAGTCGTCTTTAGTCGTCATATTAATAACAATAACATTAATAATAATAATACTAATAGTACTAAATTTGCTTACATGCAAACGCTTAATTAAGGTAACAGTTTTTTGGATTCTTGCTTATATCTCGAAAACAGTTACTTATATCAATTTTTATTTTTTTACTAAAATGAAGCTGATAAAATTTTCTACAAAATAGTTATTTGCATTTTTCATGTAAGACTAACCATAAGCGAGATATAAGTTTAAAAATTATTAATGTTTAAAAAAAAAGTGCTTTAACAGAAAATGTCTTGTGATTTAAAATATACTTAATTTATTGGGTCCAATACTTTATTAGAAGAAAAAGGAGGTGACATAAAAGTCGCTGAAGTCTTCAGAGTCGTTTTTAAATGCTGCATTTTCGACTTCGTCTCAAATATTGAAAACTGAATTACATTTTTGTTTAGTAACTGTAACAGTTTTTACTTTGGTTTTTTGCTTATATCTCAAAAACAATTACTCCTATCAATTTTTATCTTTCTTTCAAAATTAAAGCTGATAAAATTTCCTACAAAATAGTTATTTGCATTTCTTTTGTAAGACCAACCATAAGCGAGTTATAGAGTTGGATATAAATAATCTTTAACAAAAATTTGCTTTAAAATAAAATGTTTGAAAAACTAAAATTAAACTAAATTAATTGAGTCTAACACTTTAGTAGAGGAAAAAGGAGAAGACATAAAGGTCACTTAAGTCTTCAGAGTCGTTTTTAGTCGTCATATTAATACAATAACATTAATAATAATAATACTAATAGTACTAAATTTGCTTATATGCAAGCGCTTAATTAAGGTAACAGTTTTTTGGTTTCTAGCTTATATCTCGAAAACAGTTACTCCTATCAATTTTTATCTTTTTACTAAAATTAAAGCTGATAAAATTTCCTACAAAATAGTTATTTGCATTTTTCATGTACGACTAACCATAAGCGAGATATAAGTTTGAAAATAATTAATATTTAAAACAAAAGTGCTTTAACAGAAAATGCCTTGTGATTTAAAATACACTTAATTTATTGGGTCCAATACTTTATTAGAAGAAAAAGGAGGTGACATAAAAGTTACTGAAGTCTTTAGAGTCGTTTTAAAATGCTACATTTTCGTCTTCGTCTCAAACATTGAAAACTGAATTACATTTTTGTTCAGTAACAGTTACAGTTTTCTTATTGGTTTTTTGCTTATATCTCGAAAACAGTTACACCTATCAAATTTTATCTTTCTTTCAAAATTAACGCTGATAAAATTTCCAACAAAATAATTATTTGCATTTTTCTTGTGGGACCAAGCATAAGCGAGTTATAGAGATGGATATAAATAATATCTAACAAAAATTTGCTTTAAAATAAAATATTTGAAAAACTGAAATTAAACTAAATTAATTGTGCCTAACACTTTAGTGGAGGAAAAAGGAGAAGACATAAAAGTCTCTAAAGGTTTCAGAATCGTCTTTAGTCGTCATATTAATAACAATAACATTAATAATAATAAAACTAATAGTACTAAATTTGCTTATATGCAAACGCTGAATTAAGGTAACAGTTTTTTGGTTTCTTGCTTATATCTCGAAAACAGTTATTCCTATCAATTTTTATCTTTTTTTCAAAATTAAAGCTGATAACATTTCCTACAAAATAGTTATTTGCATTTTTTTGTAGGACCAACCATAAGCGAGTTATAGAGTTGGATATAAATAATCTTTAACAAAAATTTGCTTTAAAATAAAATGTTTGAAAAACCGATATTAAACTAAATTAATTGAGTCCAACACTTTAGTATAGGAAAAAGGAGAAGAAGTAAAAGTTACCAAAGTCTTCAGAGTTGTTTTTAGTACTAAATTTGCTTATTTGCAAGCGCTTAATTAAGGTAACAGTTTTTTGGTTTCTTGCTTATATCTCGAAAACAGTTACTCCTATCAATTTTTATCTTTTTACTAAAATTAAAGCTGATAAAATTTCCTACAAAATAGTTATTTGCATTTTTCATGTAGGACTAACCATAAGCGAGATATAAGTTTGAAAATAATTAATATTTACACCTATCAAATTTTATTTTTCTTTCAAAATTAAAGCTGATAATATTTCCAACTTTTCCACTTTTGTTTTAAATATTAATTATTTTCAAACTTATATCTCGCTTATGCTTGGTCCTACAAGAAAAATGCAAATAATTACTTTGTTGGAAATTTTAAGAGCTTTAATTTTGAAAGAAAGATAAAATTTGATAGGTGTAACTGTTTTCGAGATATAAGCAAAAAACCAATAAGAAAACTGTAACTGTTACTGAACAAAAATGTAATTCAGTTTTCAATGTTTGAGACGAAGTCGAAAATGCAGCATTTAAAAACGACTCTGAAGACTTCAGCGACTTTTATGTTACCTCCTTTTTCTTCTAATAAAGTATTGGACCCAATAAATTAAGTATATTTTAAATCACAAGACATTTTCTGTTAAAGCACTTTTTTTTTAAATATTAATAATTTTTAAACTTATATCTCGCTTATGGTTAGTCTTACATGAAAAATGAAAAAAACTATTTTGTAGAAAATTTTATCAGCTTTAATTTTAGTAAAAAGATAAAAATTGATATAAGTAACTGTTTTCGAGATATAAGCAAGAAACCAAAAAACTGTTACCTTAATTAAGCGTTTGCATGTAAGCAAATTTAGTACTATTAGTTTTATTATTATTAATGTTATTGTTATTAATATGACGACTAAAGACGACTCTGAAACCTTTAGTGACATTTATGTCTTCTCCTTTTTCCTCTACTAAAGTGTTAGACACAATTAATTTAGTTTAATTTTAGTTTTTCAAACATTTTATTTTAAAGCAAGTTTTTGTTAAATATTATTTATATCCAACTCTATAACTCGCTTATGGTTGGTCCTACAAGAAAAATGCAACTAACTATTTTGTAGGAAATTTTATCAGCTTTAATTTTGGAAGAAAGATAAAATTTGATAGGAGTAACTGTTTTCGAGATATAAGCAAAAAACCAATAAGAAAACTGTAACTGTTACTGAACAAAAATGTAATTCAGTTTTCAATGTTTGAGACGAAGACGAAAATGCAGCATTTAAAAACGACTCTGAAGACTTCAGTGACTTATATGTCACCTCCTTTTTCTTTTAATAAAGTATTGGACCCAATAAATAAAGTGTATTTTAAATCACAAGACATTTTCTGTTAAAGCACTTTTTTTTAAATATTAATTATTTTTAAACTTCTATCTCGCTTATGGTTAGTCCTACATGAAAAATGCAAATAACTATTTTGTAGGAAATTTTATCAGCTTTAATTTTAGTAAAAAGATAAAAATTGATAGGAGTAACTGTTTTCGAGATATAAGCAAAAAACCAATAGGAAAACTGTAACTGTTACTGAACAAAAATGTAATTCAGTTTTCAATGTTTGAGACGAAGACGAAAATGCAGCATTATTATTATTATTAGTGTTATTGTTATTAATATGACGACTAAAAACGACTCTGAAATCTTTGGTGACTTTTATGTCTTCTCCTTTTTCCTATACTAAAGTGTTAGACTCAATTAATTTAGTTTAATTTCGGTTTTTTAAACACTATATTTTAAAGCAAATTTTTGTTAAAGATTATTTATATCCAACTCTATAACTCGCTTATGGTTGGTCTTACAAAAGAAATGCAAATAACTATTTTGTAGGAAATTTTATCAGCTTTAATTTTGAAAGAAAGATAAAAATTGATAGGAGTAATTGTTTTCGAGATATAAGCAAGAAACCAAAGTAAAAACTGTTACAGTTACTAAACAAAAATGTAATTCAGTTTTCAATGTTTGAGAGGAAGACGAAAATGCAGCATTTAAAAACGACTCTGAAAACTTCAGCGACTTTTATGTCACCTCCTTTTTCTTCTAATAAAGTATTGGACCCAATAAATTAAGTGTATTTTAAATCACAAGACATTTTCTGTTAAAGGACTTTTTTTTTAAAAAATAATAATTTTTAATCTTATATCTTGCTTATGGTTAGTCTTACATGAAAAATGCAAATAACTATTTTGTAGAAAATTTTATCAGCTTTAATTTTAAAAGAAAGATAAAAATTGATTGGAGTAACTGTTTTCGAGATATAAGCAAAAAACCAAAGTGAAAACTGTAACAGTTACTGAACAAAAATGTAATTTAGTTTTCAATGTTTAAGACGAAGACGAAAATGCAGCATTTACTGTCACCTCTTTTTTCTTCTAATTAAGTATTGGACCCAATAAATTAAGTGTATTTTAAATCACAAGACATTTTCTGTTAAAGCACATTTTTTTTTAATTATTAATTATTTTCAAACTTATATCTCGTTTATGGTTAGTTCTACATGAAAAATGCAAATAACTATTTTGTAGGAAATTTTATCAGCTTTAATTTTAGTAAAAAGATAAAAATTGATAGGAGTAACTGTTTTCGAGATATAAGCAAGAAACTGTTACCTTAATTAAGCGCTTGCATATAAACAAATTTAGTAAAATTAGTATTATTATTATTAATGATATTGTTATTAATATGACGACTAAAAACGACTCTCAAGACTTTGGTGACTTTTATGTCTTCTCCTTTTTCCTCAACTAAAGTGTTAGACCCAATTAATTTAGTTTAATATCGGTTTTTCAAACATTGTATTTTAAAGCAAATTTTTGTTAAAGATTATTTATATCCAACTCTATAACTCGCTTATAGTTGGTCCTACAAAAAAATGCAAATAATTATTTTGTAGGAAATTTTATCAGCTTTAATTTTGAAAAAAAGTTAAAAATTGATAGGAGTAACTGTTTTCGAGATATAAGCAAGAAACCAAAAAACTGTTACCTTAATTAAGCGCTTGCATATAAGCAAATTTAGTACTAAAAACAACTCTGAAGACTTCGGTGACTTTTATGTCTTCTCCTTTTTCCTCAACTAAAGTGTTAGACCCAATTAATTTAGTTTAATATCGGTTTTTCAAACATTTTATTTTAAAGCAAATTTTTGTTAAAGATTATTTATATCCAACTCTATAACTCGCTTATGGTTGGTCCTTCAAAAAAATGCAAATAACTATTTTGTAGGAAATTTTATCAGCTTTAATTTTGAAAAAAAGTTAAAAATTGATAGGAGTAACTGTTTTCGAGATACAAGCAAGAAACCAAAAAACTGTTACCTTAATTAAGCGTTTGCATATAAGCAAATTTAGTACTATTAGTATTATTATTATTAATGTTATTGTTATTAATATGACGACTAAAGACGACTCTGAAACATTTAGTGACTTTTATGTCTTCTCCTTTTTCCTCTACTAAAGTGTTAGACTCAGTTAATTTTTGCTTCATTTTTGCTTAGAAAACTAAGCTTACTTTTATTACTATTATTATTATTTTTATTAATAATATTGTTATTATTATTATTATTATTATTGTTATTATTATTATTATTATTATTATTATTATTATTATTACTATTATTATTATTATTATTATTATTATTATTATTAAAAACCGATTATAACTTTTGTATAGTATTGTTTTTATACCAGTTTTAAAATGAGTAATTAATTTTAGCCAATTTCTTGCCTAAAAACTATAAAATTTCTTAAATTGCCAAAAAACACAGATCACACATGATCTTTTGCATAGAAATGAGAAAACGCTCATATAACACAAAATAAGCTTCATTTTTGCTTAGAAAACTAAGCTTACTTTTATTACTACTATTATTATTATTTTTATTATTATTATTACTATTATTTTTATTATTATTATTATTATTATTATTATTATTATTATTATTATTATTATTATTATTATTATTATTATTATTATTATTATTAAAAACCGATTATAACTTTTGTATAGTAAATGTTTTTATACCAGTTTTAAAATGAGTTATTAATTTTAGACAATTTCTTGCCTAAAAACACAGATCACAGATGATCTCTTGCATTGAAATGAGAAAACGCTCATATAACACACAAAATAAGCTTCATTTTTGCTTAGAAAACTAAGCTTACTTTTATTACTATTATTATTATTTTTATTATTATTATTATTATTATTATTACTATTATTATTATTATTATTATTATTATTATTATTATTATTATTATTATTATTATTATTATTATTATTATTATTATTATTATTATTATTATTATTATTATTATTATTAACTTTTGTATAGTAAATGTTTTTTTACCAGTTTTGAATTGAGTTATTAATTTTAGACAATTTCTTGCCTAAAAACACAGATCACAGATGATTTCTTGCATAGAAATGTGAAAACGCTCATATAACACACAAAATAAGCTTCATTTTTGCTTAGAAAACTAAGCTTACTTTTATTACTATTATTATTTTTATTATTATTATTAATATTATTATTATTATTGTTATTATTATTATTATTATTATTATTATTTTTATTATTATTATTATTATTATTAAAAACTTATATTAAACAGACAGAAAACGTCGTATTCTGACACAAAAAAACTAATTTCGTTATAGACTTGACGAGAACGGCGTATCTCGGACTCTTATAGGACTCTTATAGGGTCAAAAAGTATCAGTTTGAATTAAAACAAATTATTTTTGTTGACTCTCAGTCTGAATTATTCATCAGTTCAAACAAAAACGGCTTATTTTAGACGATCTTTTGCTTTGAACAAGAAAACTTACATCGAACAGACTAAAAACGTATTAATCTGGCATAAAAGAGCAATTTATGAATCACTTTGGATAAAGGCAGCTATTCCTATTCGTTTCATTGTCTAAAATAGACAAGATTGTTAAAAAATCTAACAAAAACGCTGTATTCTAGCACAAAATACTAATTACATTATAGTTTTGACGAGAATACCTTATTTGGAATGATTCTATGCTTCCAAACGAGTAAATTTTTATTAAACAGATGCCAAACATCATGTTTTGTCCTATAAAGACATTTTATATTGCAGTTTGTATTAAAACAAAATATTTTCGTTGATTCTTTGTTAGAAGCAGCAAACCTAACATTAAAGAATCTGAAAACTTTGTATTCGGACACAAACCACCGAATTTTGTATCAGTTTAGACGAAAACGGTTGATTTTCGACAATATTTTGCTTTCAACAAGAAAACTTATATCAAACTGACTAAAAACATCTTATTTTAGCACAAAACAAAAGATTTGCGTTATAGTCTTAACGAGAGCTGTTAATTTCAAACGGTTCTATGCTTTGAAACGAGTAAACTTTCACTGTACAGAGGAAAAACATCTTATTTCGCCTTTTAAAAACGATTCATGCCACAGTTTGGATAAAAACCAATTATTTTCGTTAATTCATTGTTACAAACATAAACCTTACATCAAAGTAACTGAAAACCCCTTATTCAGGCACAGAAATTCGAATTACGTTTCAGTCTGGACAAAAACTGCTTACTTTAGACGATCCTTTGTTTTGAATACAAAAACTTACATTAAAAAGATTAAAAACGTCTTATTCTGGCTGAAAACTGCAAATTATATATTACTCTAGATAAAAGCAATTTATCCTGATTACTCCTTTACTTAGAATAGAGTAAACTTGTATAAAACTTAATGAAAACTTTAAATTTCGTCTCAAAGAAATAATTTACGTTATAGTTTTGACCAGCACTGTTTATTTCAAACGATTTTATGATTCGAAACTAATGAACGTTTATGGGGCAGATGCAAAACCACATATTACCATATAAAGCGTTGTTTTAAAGCAAATTATTACCTTTTGCAACAAGAAATTTTACGTCAAAAAACTGAAAACTTCGTATCCATACATAAATATCGAATTACGTATCAGTTTAGGCAAATACAGCTTATTTTAAACGATTCCTTGCTATAAACAAGAAAAATTTTATCAAGCATATTGAAAACGTCTTATTCTCGAAAATAAGAGCAAATTATGTATCAGTTTTAACAAAAGCGGATTACTCTGTTTGATTCTATGCTTAGAGTAGAGCAAACTACTATAAAACGTAATGAAAACTCTATATTCAAGCTCAAAAGAACAAATTACGTTATAGTTTTGACTAAAAAAAAATATTTCGGACGATTACATACTTCGAAGTAAGCAAACTTTAATTGAACAAGTGCAAAAGCTAATACTTTGCTTTAAAATAACAATTTATGTGGTAAAATGGTATTTTGCATCTGTCCTATAAAAGTTTACTCGTTTCGCTTCATTGAATCATTCGAAATAAATTATTTTGACACAACAACAACGAAAATAATTTGTTTTTGTTTAAACTGTAACATAAGTCGCTTTTATAAAACGAACTAAGACGTTTGGCTTCTGTTTAGTGAAAGTTTTCTCGTTTGGGGGCATAAAATCGTTTGAAATTAAGAGTTCTGGTCAAAACTATAACGTAAATTATTTCTTTGTATCACTTTAAAGATTTGCGTCTTGACGAGAACTGTTAATTTCAAACGATTCTATGCTTTGAAACCAGTATACTTTCACTGAACAGAGGCAAAACGTCTAATTTCGCTTTTAAAAAACGATTTATGTCACAGAAAATCAAATTACGTTTCAGTCTAGACACAAATTGCTTATTTTAGACGATTCTTTCTTTTGAACACGAAAACTTACATTAAAAAGATTAAAAACGTCTTATTCTGGCTCAAAACTGCAAATTATGTATTACTTTGGATAAAAGTAGTTTATCCCGATTACTCCTTTGCTTAGAATAGAGCAAACTTGTATAAAACTTAATGAAAACTTTAAATTTCGTCTCAAAGAAATAATTTACGTTATAGTTTTGACCAGAACTGTTAATTTCAAACGATTTTATGCCCCCAAACGAGAAAACTTTCACTAAACAGATGCCAAACGCCTTAGTTCGTTTTATAAAAACGACATGTTACAGTTTGAACAAAAAAATTATTTTCGTTGTTGTGTCAAAATAATTTATTTCGAATGATTCAATGGAGCGAAACGAGTAAACTTTTATAGGACAGATGCAAAATACCATATTACCACTTAAATCGTTATTTTAAAGCAAAGTATTAGCTTTTGCACTTGTTCAATTAAAGTTTGCTTACTTCGAAGTATGTAGTCGTCCGAAATAATTTTTTTTTGTCAAAACTATAACGTAATTTGTTCTTTTGAGCTTGAATATAGAGTTTTCATTACGTTTTATAGTAGTTTACTCTACTCTAAGCATAGAATCAAACAGAGTAATCCGCTTTTGTTAAAACTGATACATAATTTGCTCTTATTTTCGAGAATAAGACATTTTCAATATGTTTGATAAAATTTTTCTTGTTTATAGCAAGGAATAGTTTAAAATAAGCTGTATTTGCCTAAACTGATACGTAATTCGATATTTGTGCATGGATACGATGTTTTCAGTTTCTTTGACGTGTGAAATTTCTTGTTGCAAAAGGTAATAATTTGCTTTAAAACAACGCTTTATATGGTAATATGTGGTTTTGCATCTGCCCCATAAAAGTTCATTAGTTTCGAATCATAAAATCGTTTGAAATAAACAGTGCTGGTCAAAACTATAACGTAAATTATTTCTTTGAGACGAAATTTAAAGTTTTCATTAAGTTTTATACAAGTTTACTCTATTCTAAGTAAAGGAGTAATCAGGATAAATTGCTTTTATCTAGAGTAATATATAATTTGCAGTTTTCAGCCAGAATAAGACGTTTTTAATTTTTTTAATGTAAGTTTTTGTATTCAAAACAAAGGATCGTCTAAAGTAAGCAGTTTTTGTCCAGACTGAAACGTAATTCCAATTTCTGTGCCTGAATAAGGGGTTTTCAGTTACTTTGATGTAAGGTTTCATGTTTGTAACAATGAATTAACGAAAATAATTGGTTTTTATCCAAACTGTGTCATGAATCGTTTTTAAAAGGCGAAATAAGATGTTTTTCCTCTGTACAGTGAAAGTTTACTCGTTTCAAAGCATAGAACCGTTTGAAATTAACAGCTCTCGTTAAGACTATAACGCAAATCTTTTGTTTTGTGCTAAAATAAGACGTTTTTAGTCAGTTTGATATAAGTTTTCTTGTTCAAAGCAAAATATTGTCGAAAATCAACCGTTTTTGTCTAAACTGATACAAAATTCGGTGGTTTGTGTCCGAATACAAAGTTTTCAGATTCTTTAATGTTAGGTTTGCTGCTTCTAACAAAGAATCAACGAAAATATTTTGTTTTAATACAAACTGCAATATAAAATGTCTTTATAGGACAAAACATGATGTTTGGCGTCTGTTTAATAAAAATTTACTCGTTTGGAAGCATAGAATCATTCCAAATAAGCTATTCTCGTCGAAACTATAATGTAATTAGTATTTTGTGCTAGAATACAGCGTTTTTGTTTGATTTATTAACAATTTTGTCTATTTTAAGCAATGAAACGAATAGGATTAGCTGCCTTTATCCAAAGTGATACATAAATTGCTCTTTTATGCCAGATTAATACGTTTTTAGTCTGTTCGATGTATATTTTCATGTTCAAAGCAAAAGATCGTCTAAAATAAGCCGTTTTTGTTTGAACTGATGAACAATTCAGACTGAGAGTCAACAAAAATAATTTGTTTTAATCCAAACTGATACTTTTTGACCCTATAAGAGTCCTATAAGAGTCCGAGATACGCCGTTCTCGTCAAGTCTATAACGTAATTCATTTTTTTGTGTCAGAATACGACGTTTTCTGTCTGTTTAATATAATTTTTTAATAATAATAATAATAATAACAATAATAATAATAATAATAATAATAATAATAATAATAATAATAATAATAATAATAATAATAATAATAATAATAATAGTAATAATAATAATAATAATAATAACAATAATAATAATAATAATAATAATAATAGTAATAATAATAATAATAATAATAATAATAGTAATAAAAGTAAGCTTAGTTTTCTAAGCAAAATGAAGCTTATTTTGTGTGTTATATGAGCGTTTTCTCATTTCTATGCAAGAAATCATCTGTGATCTGTATTTTTAGGCAAGAAATTGTCTAAAATTAATAACTCATTTTAAAACTGGTATAAAAACATTTACTATACAAAAGTTAATAATAATAATAATAATAATAATAATAATAGTAATAATAATAATAATAATAATAATAATAAAAATAATAATAATAGTAATAAAAGTAAGCTTAGTTTTCTAAGCAAAAATGAAGCTTATTTTGTGTGTTATATGAGCGTTTTCTCATTTCTATGCAAGAGATCATCTGTGATCTGTGTTTTTAGGCAAGAAATTGAATAAAATTAATAACTCATTTTAAAACTGGTATAAAAACATTTACTATACAAAAGTTAATAATAATAATAATAATAATAATAATAATAATAATAATAATAATAATAATAATAATAATAATAATAATAATAGTAATAATAACAATAATAATAGTAATAATAATAATAATAATAATAAAAATAATAATAATAGTAATAAAAGAAATAATAATAATAATAATAATAATAATAATAATAATAATAATAATAATAATAATAATAATGATAATAATACTTATAATAATGAATTTCTTTGTAAATTAAAGCTTAGTTTTTCTAAGCAAAAATGATGCTTATTTTGTGTTATCTGAGCGTTTTCTCATTTCTATGCAAGAGATCATCTGTGATCTGTTTTTTTAGGCAAGAAATTGTCTAAAATTAATAACTCATTTTAAAACTGGTATAAAAACATTTACTATACAAAAGTTATAATCGGTTTTTAATAATAATAATAATAATAATAATAATAATAATAATAATAATAATAATAATAAAAATAATAGTAATAATAATAATAATAATAAAAATAATAATAATAGTAGTAATAAAAATAAGCTTAGTTTTCTAAGCAAAAATGAAGCTTATTTTGTGTTATATGAGCTTTTCTCATTTCTATGCAAAAGATCATGTGTGATCTGTGTTTTTAGGCAATCTAAGCCATTTGATAGTTTTTAGGCAAGAAATTGGCTAAAATTAATAACTCATTTTAAAACTGGTATAAAAACATTTACTATACAAAAGTTAATAATAATAATAATAATATTAATAATAATAATAATAATAATAATAATACTAATAATAATAATAATAATAATAATAACAATAATAATAATAATAATAATAATAATAATAGTAATAGTAACAAAAGTAATAATAATAATAATACTTTTAATAAGGAAAAATGGAGCTTATTTTGTGTGTTACATGAGCGTTTTCTCATTTCTATGCATAAGCCATTTAATAGTTTTTAATATTTAACAAAAATTTGCATTAAAATAAAATGTTTGAAAAACTGAAATTAAACTAAATTAAGTGTGTCTAACAATTTAGTAGAGAAAAAAGGAGGAGACATAAAAGTCACTAAAGTCTTAGAGTTGTCTTTAGTCGTCATATTAATAACAATAACATTTATAATAACAATACTAGTAGTACTAAATTTGCTTATATGCAAGCGCTTAATTAAAGTAACAGTTTTTTTGTTTTTTGCTTATATCTCGAAAACAGTTACTCCTATCAATTTTTACTTTTTCACCAAAATTAAGGTGATAAAATTTCCTACAAAATAGTTATTTGCATTTTTCATGTAGAACTAACCATAAGCGAGATATAAGTTTGAAAATAATTAATAATTAAAAAAAAGTGTTTTAACAGAAAATGTCTTGTGATTTATAAAATACACTTAATTTATTGGGTCCAATACTGTATTAGAAGAAAAAGGAGGTGACATAAAAGTCACTGAAGTCTTCAGAGTCGTTTTTAAATGCTGCATTTTTGTCTTCGTCTCAAACATTGAAAACTGAATTACATTTTTGTTCAGTAACAGTTACAGTTTTCTTATTGGTTTTTTGCTTATATCTCGAAAACAGTTACTCCTATCAAATTTTATACTTTTTTCAAAATTAAAGCTGATAAAATTTCCAACAAAATAGTTATTTACATTTTTCTTGTAGGACCAAGCATAAACGAGTTATAGCGTTGGATATAAATAATATTTAACAAAAATTTGCTTTAAAATAAAATGCTTGAAAAACCCGAATTAAACTAAATTAATTGTGTCTAACACTTTAGTAGAGGAAAAAGGAGAAGACATAAAAGTCACTAAATGTTTCAGAGTCGTCTTTAGTCGTCATATTAATAACAATAACATTAATAATAATAATACTAATAGTACTAAATTTGCTTATATGCAAACGCTTAATTAAGGTAACAGTTTTTTGGTTTCTTGCTTATATCTCGAAAACAGTTACTCCTATCAATTTTTATCTTTTTTTCAAAATTAAAGCTGATAAAATTTCCTACAAAATAGTTATTTGCATTTTTTTGTAGGACCAAACATAAGCGAGTTATAGAGTTGGATATAAATAATCTTTAACAAAAATTTGCTTTAAAATAAAATGTTTGAAAAACCGAAATTAAACTAAATTAAGACTAACACTTTAGTAGAGGAAAAAGGAGAAGACATAAAAGTCACCAAAGTCTTAAGAGTCGTTTTTAGTCGTCACATTAATAACAATAACATTAATATTAATAATACTAATATTACTAAATTTGCTTATATGCAAGCGCTTAATTAAGGTAACAGTTTTTTGGTTTCTTGCTTATATCTCGAAAACAGTTACTCCTATCAATTTTTATCTTTTTACTAAAATTAAAGCTGATAAAATTTCCTACAAAATAGTAATTTGCATTTTTCATGAAGGACAAACCATAAGCGAGATATAAGTTTGAAAATAATTAATATTTAAAAAAAAAGTGCTTTAACAGAAAATGTCTTGTGATTTAAAATACACTTAATTTAATGGGTCCAATACTTTATTAGAAGAAAAAGGAGGAGACATAAAAGTCACTGAAGTCTTCAGAGTCGATTTTAAATGCTGCATTTTCGTCTTTGTCTCAAACATTGAAATCTGAGTTACATTTTTGTTTAGTAACAGTTACAGTTTTCTTATTGGTTTTTTGCTTATATCTCGAAAACAGTTACTCCTATCACTTTTTATCTTTCTTTCAAAATTAAAGCTGATAAAATTCTCTATAAAATAGTTATTCGCATTTTTTTTGTAGGACCAACCATAAGCGAGTTATAGAGTTGGATATAAATAATCTTTAACAAAAATTTGCTTTAAAATAAAATGTTTAAAAAACCGAAATTAAACTAAATTAATTAAGACTAACACTTTAGTAGAGAAAAAAGGAGAAGACATAAAAGTCACCAAAGTCTTGAGAGTCGTTTTTAGTAGTCATATTAATAACAATAATATTAATAATAATAATACTAATATTACTAAATTTGCTTATATGCAAGCGCTTAATTAAGGTAACAGTTTCTTGCTTATATCTCGAAAACAGTTACTCTTATCAATTTTTATCTTTTTACTAAAATTAAAGCTGATAAAATTTCCTACAAAATAGTTATTTGCATTTTTTATGTAGAACTAACCATAAGCGAGATATAAGTTTGAAAATAATTAATATTTAAAAAAAAAGTGCTTTAACAGAAAATGTCTTGTGATTTAAAATACACTTAATTTAATGGGTTCAATACTTTATTAGAAGAAAAAGGAGGTGACATAAAAGTCACCAAAGTCTTCAGAGTTGTTTTTAGTACTAAATTAGCTTATATGCAAGCCCTTAATTAAGGTAACAGTTTTTTGGTTTCTTGCTTATATCTCGAAAACAGTTACTCCTATCAATTTTTATCTTTTCACTAAAATTAAAGCTGATAAAATTTCCTACAAAATAGTAATTTGCATTTTTCATGTAGGACTAACCATAAGCGAGATATAAGTTTGAAAATAACTAATATTTAAAAAAAAGTGCTTTAACAGAAAATGTCTTGTGATTTAAAATACACTTAATTTATTGGGTCCAATACTTTATTAGAAGAAAAAGGAGGTGACATAAAAGTTACTGAAGTCTTCAGAGTCGATTTTAAATGCTGCATTTTCGTCTTCGTCTCAAACATTGAAAACTGAATTACATTTTTGTTCAGTAACAGTTACAGTTTTCTTATTGGTTTTTTGCTTATATCTCGAAAACTGTTACTCCTATCAAATTTTATCTTTCTTTCAAAATTAAAGCTGATAAAATTTCCAACAAAATCGTTATTTGCATTTTTCTTGTAGGACCAACCATAAGCGAGTTATAGAGTTGGATATAAATAATCTTTAACAAAAATTTGCTTTAAAATAAAATGTTTGAAAAACCGATATTAAACTAAATTAATTGGGTCTAACACTTTAGTAGAGGAAAAAGGAGAAAACATAAAGTCACCAAAATCTTCAGAGTTGTTTTTAGTACTAAATCAGCTTATATGCAAGCGCTTAATTAAGGTAACAGTTTTTTGGTTTCTTGCTTATATCTCGAAAACAGTTACTCCTATCAATTTTTATCTTTTTACTAAAATTAAAGCTGATAAAATTTCCTACAAAATAGTAATTTGCATTTTTCATGTAGGACTAACCATAAGCGAGATATAAGTTTGAAAATAATTAATATTTAAAAAAAAGTGTTTTAACAGAAAATGTCTTGGGATTTAAAATACACTTAATTTATTGGGTCCAATAGTTTATTAGAAGAAAAAGGAGGTGACATAAAAGTCACTGAAGTCTTCAGAGTCGATTTTAAATGCTGCATTTTCGTCTTCGTCTCAAACATTGAAAACTGAATTACATTTTTGTTCAGTAACAGTTACAGTTTTCTTATTGGTTTTTTGCTTATATCTCGAAAACTGTTACTCCTATCAATTTTTATCTTTATTTCAAAAATAAAGCTGATAAAATTTCCTACAAAATCGTTATTTGCATTTTTCATGTAGGACCAACCATAAGCGAGTTATAGAGTTGAATATAAATAATATTTAACAAAAATTTGCTTTAAAATAAAATGTTTGAAAAACTGAAATTAAACTAATTTAATTGGGTCTAACACTTTAGTAGAGGAAAAAGAAAAAGACATAAAAGTCACTAAAGGTTTCAGAGTCGTCTTTAGTCGTCATATTAATAACAATAACATTAATGATAATAATACTAATAGTACTAAATTTGCTTATATGCAAACGCTTAATTAAGGTAACAGTGTTTTGGTTTCTAGCTTATATCTCGAAAACAGTTACTCCTATCAATTTTTATCTTATTACTAAAATTAAAGCTGATAAAATTTCCTACAAAATAGTTATTTGCATTTCTTTTGTAAGACTAACCATAAGCGAGTTATAGAGTTGGAAATAAATAATCTTCAACAAAAATTTGCTTTAAAATAAAATGTTTGAAAAACCGAAATTAAACTAAATTAATTGAGTCTAACACTTTAGTATAGGAAAAAGAGAAGACATAAAAGTCACCAAAGTCTTCAGAGTCGTTTTTAGTCGTCATTTTAATAACAATAACATTAATAATAATAATACTAATAGTACTAAATTTGCTTATATGCAAGCGCTTTATTAAGGTAACAGTTTTTTGGTTTCTTGCTTATTTCTCGAAAACAGTTACTCCTATCAATTTTTATCTTTTTACTAAAATTAAAGCTGATAAAATTTCCTACAAAATAGTTATTTGCATTTTTCTTGTAGGAAAAAGCATAAGCGAGTTATAGAGATGGATATAAATAATATTTATCAAAAATTTGCTTTAAAATAAAATGTTTGAAATACTGAAATTAAACTAAATTAATTGTGTCTAACACTTTAGTAGAGAAAAAAGAAGAAGACATAAAAGTCACTAAAGGTTTCAGAGTCGTCTTTAATCGTCATATTAATAGCAATAACATTAATAATAATAATACTAATAGTACTAAATTTGCTTATATGCAAACGCTTAATTAAGTTAACAGTTTTTTGGTTTCTTGCTTATATCTCGAAAACAGTTACTCCTATCAATTTTTATCTTTTACTAAAATTAAAGCTGATAAAATTTCCTACAAAATAGTAATTTGCATTTTTCATGTAGGACTAACCATAAGCGAGATATAAGTTTGAAAATAATTAATATTTAAAAAAAAAGTGTTTTAACAGAAAATGTCTTGGGATTTAAAATACACTTAATTTATTGGGTCCAATAGTTTATTAGAAGAAAAAGGAGGTAACATAAAAGTCACTGAAGTCTTCAGAGTCGATTTTAAATGCTGCATTTTCGTCTTCGTCTCAAACATTGAAAACTGAATTACATTTTTGTTCAGTAACAGTTACAGTTTTCTTATTGGTTTTTTGCTTATATCTCGAAAACTGTTACTCCTATCAATGTTTATCTTTCTTTCAAAATTAAAGCCGATAAAATTTCCTACAAAATCGTTATTTGCATTTTTCATGTAGGACCAACCATAAGCGAGTTATAGAGTTGGATATAAATAATATTTAACAAAAATTTGCTTTAAAATAAAATGTTTGAAAAACTGAAATTAAACTAATTTAATTGTGTCTAACACTTTAGTAGAGGAAAAAGAAAAAGACATAAAAGTCACTAATGGTTTCAGAGTCGTCTTTAGTCGTCATATTAATAACAATAACATTAATGATAATAATACTAATAGTACTAAATTTGCTTATATGCAAACGCTTAATTAAGGTAACAGTGTTTTGGTTTCTTGCTTATATCTCGAAAACAGTTACTCCTATCAATTTTTATCTTTTTACTAAAATTAAAGCTGATAAAATTTCCTACAAAATAGTTATTTGCATTTTTTATGTACGACTAACCATAAGCGAGATATAAGATTGAAAATAATTAATATTTAAAAAAAAAAGTGCTTTAACAGAAAATGTCTTGTGATTTAAAATACACTTAATTTATTGGGTCCAATACTTTATTAGAAGAAAAAAGAGGTGACAGAAAGGTCACTGAAGTCTTTAGAGTCGTTTGTAAATGCTGCATTTTCGTCTTCGTCTCAAACATTGAAAACTAAATTACATTTTTGTTCAGTAACTGTTACAGTTTTCATATTGGTTTTTTGCTTATATCTCGAAAACAGTTACTCCTATCAATTTTTATCTTTCTTTTAAAATTAAAGCTGATAAAGCTTCCTACAAAATAGTTGTTTGCATTTTTCTTGTAGGACCAACCATAAGCCAGTTATAGAGTTGGATATAAATAATATTTAACAAAAATTTGCTTTAAATAAAATGTTTGAAAAACCGAAATTAAACTAAATTAATTGAGTCTAACACTTTAGTAGAGAAAAAAGAAAAAGACATAAAAGTCACCAAAGTCTTCAGAATCGTTTTTAGTCGTCATATTAATAACAATAACATTAATAATAATAATACTAATAGTACTAAATCTGCTTATATGCAAGCGCTTTATTAAGGTAACAGTTTTTTGGTTTCTTGCTTATATCTCGAAAACAGTTACTCCTATCAATTTTTATCTTTTTTTCAAAATTAAAGCTGATAAAATTTCCTACAAAATAGTTATTTGCATTTTTCTTGTAGGACCAACCATAAGCGAGTTATAGAGTTGGATATAAATAATATTTAACAAAAATTTGCTTTAAAATAAAATGTTTGAAAAACTGAAATTAAACTAATTTAATTGTGTCTAACACTTTAGTAGAGGAAAAAGAAGAAGACATAAAAGTCACTAAAGGTTTCAAAGTTGTCTTTAATCGTCATATTAATAACAATAACATTAATAATAATAATACTAATAGTACTAAATTTGCTTATATGCAAACGCTTAATTAAGGTAACAGTGTTTTGGTTTCTTGCTCATATCTCGAAAACAGTTACTCCTATCAATTTTTATCTTTTTACTAAAATTCAAGCTGATAAAATTTCCTACAAAATAATTATTTGCATTTTTTATGTAGAACTAACCATAAGCGAGATATAAGATTGAAAATAATTAATATTTAAAAAAGAAGTGCTTTAACAGAAAATGTCTTGTGATTTAAAATACACTTAATTTATTAGGTCCAATACTTTATTAGAAAAAAAGAGGGTGACATATAAGTCACTGAAGTCTTCAGAGTCGATTTTAAATGCTGCATTTTCGTCTTCGTCTCAAACATTGAAAACTGAATTATATTTTTGTTCTGAAACGGTAACAGTTTTTACTTTGGTTTTTTGCTTATATCTCGAAAACAGTTACTCCTATCAATTTTTATCTTTCTTTCAAAATTAAAGCTGATAACATTTCCTACAAAATAGTTATTTGCATTTTTCTTGTAGGACCAACCATAAGCGAGTTATAAAGTTGGATATAAATAATATTTAACAAAAACTTGCTTAAAAATAAAATGTTTGAAATACTGAAATTAAACTAAATTAATTGTGTCTAACACTTTAGTAGAGAAAAAAGAAAAAGACATAAAAGTCACCAAAGTCTTCAGAATCGTTTTTAGTCGTCATATTAATAACAATAACATTAATAATAATAATACTAATAGTACTAAATCTGCTTATATGCAAGCGCTTTATTAAGGTAACAGTTTTTTGGTTTCTTGCTTATATCTCGAAAACAGTTACTCCTATGAATTTTTGTCTTTTTTTCAAAATTAAAGCTGATAAAATTTCCTACAAAATAGTTATTTGCATTTTTCTTGTAGGACCAACCATAAACGAGTTATAGAGTTGGATATAAATAATATTTAACAAAAATTTGCTTTAAAATAAAATGTTTGAAAAACTGAAATTAAACTAATTTAATTGTGTCTAACACTTTAGTAGAGGAAAAAGGAAAAGACATAAAAGTCACTAAAGGTTTCAGAGTTGTCTTTAGTTGTCATATTAATAACAATAACATTAATAATAATAATACTAATAGTACTAAATTTGCTTATATGCAAACGCTTAATTAAGGTAACAGTGTTTTGGTTTCTTGCTTATATCTCGAAAACAGTTACTCCTATCAATTTTTATGTTTTTACTAAAATTCAAGCTGATAAATTTTCCTACAAAATAGTTATTTGCATTTTTCATGTAGGACTAACCATAAGCGAGATATATGATTGAAAATAATTAATATTTAAAAAAAAAGTGCTTTAACAGAAAATGTCTTGTGATTTAAAATACACTTAATTTATTGGGTCCAATACTTTTTTAGAAGAAAAAGGAAGTGACATAAAAGTCACTGAAGTCTTCAGAGTCGTTTTAAATGCTGCAGTTTCGTCTTCGTCTCAAACATTGAAAACTGAATTACATTTTTGTTCAGTAACAGTCACAGTTTTCTTATTGGTTTTTTGCTTATATCTCGAAAACAGTTACTCCTATCAATTTTTATCTTTCTGTCAAAATTAAAGCTGATAAAATTTCCTACAAAATAGTTATTTGCATTTTTCTTGTAGGACCAACCATAAGCGAGTTATAGAGTTGGATATAAATAATATTTAACAAAAATTTGCTTTAAAATAAAATGTTTGAAAAACTGAAATTAAACTAATTTAATTGTGTCTAACACTTTAGTAGAGGAAAAAGAAGAAGACATAAAAGTCACTAAAGGTTTCAAAGTTGTCTTTAATCGTCATATTAATAACAATAACATTAATAATACTAATAGTACTAAATTTGCTTATATGCAAACGCTTAATTAAGGTAACAGTGTTTTGGTTTCTTGCTCATATCTCGAAAACAGTTACTCCTATCAATTTTTATTTTTTAACTAAAATTTAAGCTGAAAAAATTTCCTACAAAATAGTTATTTGCATTTTTTATGTAGGACTAACCATAAGCGAGATATAAGATTGAAAATAATTAATATTTAAAAAAGAAGTGCTTTAACAGAAAATGTCTTGTGATTTAAAATACACTTAATTTATTAGGTCCAATACTTTATTAAAAAAAAAGGGGGTGACATATAAGTCACTGAAGTCTTCAGAGTCGATTTTAAATGCTGCATTTTCGTCTTCGTCTCAAACATTGAAAACTGAATTACATTTTTGTTCTGAAACGGTAACAGTTTTTACTTTGGTTTTTTGCTTATATCTCGAAAACAGTTACTCCTATCAATTTTTATCTTTTTTTCAAAATTAAAGCTGATAACATTTCCTACAAAATAGTTATTTGCATTTTTCTTGTAGGACCAACCATAAGCGAGTTATAAAGTTGGATATAAATAATATTTAACAAAAACTTGCTTAAAAATAAAATGTTTGAAATTCTGAAATTAAACTAAATTAATTGTGTCTAACACTTTAGTAGAGAAAAAAGAAAAAGACATAAAAGTCACCAAAGTCTTCAGAATCGTTTTTAGTCGTCATATTAATAACAATAACATTAATAATAATAATACTAATAGTACTAAATCTGCTTATATGCAAGCGCTTTATTAAGGTAACAGTTTTTTGGTTTCTTGCTTATATCTCGAAATCAGTTACTCCTATGAATTTTTGTCTTTCTTTCAAAATTAAAGCTGATAAAATATTCTACAAAATAGTTATTTGCATTTTTCTTGTAGGACCAACCATAAGCGAGTTATAGAGTTGGATATAAAAAATATTTAACAAAAATTTGCTTTAAAATAAAATGTTTGAAAAACTGAAATTAAACTAATTTTACTGTGTCTAACACTTTAGTAGAGAAAAAACGAAAAGACATAAAAGTCACTAAAGGTTTCAGAGTTGTCTTTAGTTGTCATATTAATAACAATAACATTAATAATAATAATACTAATAGTTCTAAATTTGCTTATATGCAAACGCTTAATTAAGGTAACAGTGTTTTGGTTTCTTGCTTATATCTCGAAAACAGTTACTCCTATCAATTTTTATCTTTTTACTAAAATTCAAGCTGATAAAATTTCCTATAAAATAGTTATTTGCATTTTTCATGTAGGACTAACCATAAGCGAGATATATGATTGAAAATAATTAATATTTAAAAAAAAAGTGCTTTAACAGAAAATGTCTTGTGATTTAAAATACACTTAATTTATTGGGTCCAATACTTTATTAGAAGAAAAAGGAAGTGACATAAAAGTCACTGAAGTCTTCAGAGTCGTTTTTAAATGCTGCAGTTTCGTCTTCGTCTCAAACATTGAAAACTGAATTACATTTTTGTTCAGTAACAGTCACAGTTTTCTTATTGGTTTTTTGCTTATATCTCGAAAACAGTTACTCCTATCAATTTTTATCTTTTTACTAAAATTCAAGCTGATAAAATTTCCTATAAAATAGTTATTTGCATTTTTCATGTAGGACTAACCATAAGCGAGATATATGATTGAAAATAATTAATATTTAAAAAAAAAGTGCTTTAACAGAAAATGTCTTGTGATTTAAAATACACTTAATTTATTGGGTCCAATACTTTATTAGAAGAAAAAGGAAGTGACATAAAAGTCACTGAAGTCTTCAGAGTCGTTTTTAAATGCTGCAGTTTCGTCTTCGTCTCAAACATTGAAAACTGAATTACATTTTTGTTCAGTAACAGTCACAGTTTTCTTATTGGTTTTTTGCTTATATCTCGAAAACAGTTACTCCTATCAATTTTTATCTTTCTGTCAAAATTAAAGCTGATAAAATTTCCTACAAAATAAATATTTGCATTTTTCTTGAAGGACCAACCATAAGCGAGTTATAGAGTTGGATATAAATAATATTTAACAAAAATTTGCTTTAAAATAAAATGTTTGAAAAACTGAAATTAAACTAATTTAATTGTGTCTAACACTTTAGTAGAGGAAAAAGAAGAAGACATAAAAGTCACTAAAGGTTTCAAAGTTGTCTTTAATCGTCATATTAATAACAATAACATTAATAATAATAATACTAATAGTACTAAATTTGCTTATATGCAAACGCTTAATTAAGGTAACAGTGTTTTGGTTTCTTGCTCATATCTCGAAAACAGTTACTCTTATCAATTTTTATCTTTCTTTCAAAATTAAAGCTGATAACATTTCCTACAAAATAGTTATTTGCATTTTTCTTGTGGGACCAACCATAAGCGAGTTATAAAGTTGGATATAAATAATATTTAACAAAAACTTGCTTAAAAATAAAATGTTTGAAATACTGAAATTAAACTAAATTAATTGTGTCTAACACTTTAGTAGAAAAAAAAGAAAAAAACCTAAAAGTCACCAAAGTCTTCAGAATCGTTTTTAGTCGTCATATTAATAACAATAACATTAATAATAATAATACTAATAGTACTAAATCTGCTTATATGCAAGCGCTTTATTAAGGTTACAGTTTTTTGGTTTCTTGCTTATATCTCGAAAACAGTTACTCCTATGAATTTTTGTCTTTTTTTCAAAATTAAAGCCGATAAAATTTCCTACAAAATAGTTATTTGCATTTTTCTTGTAGGACCAACCATAAGCGAGTTATAGAGTTGGATATAAATACTTTTTAACAAAAATTTGCTTTAAAATAAAATGTTTGAAAAACTGAAATTAAACTAATTTAATTGTGTCTAACACTTTAGTAGAGGAAAAGGAAAAGACATAAAAGTCACTAAAGGTTTCAGAGTTGTCTTTAGTTGTCATATTAATAACAATAACATTAATAATAATAATACTAATAGTACTAAATTTGCTTATATGCAAACGCTTAATTAAGGTAACAGTGTTTTGGTTTCTTGCTTATATCTCGAAAACAGTTACTCCTATCAATTTTTATCTTTTTATTAAAATTTAAGCTGATAAAATTTCCTATAAAATAGTTATTTGCATTTTTCATGTAGGACTAACCATAAGCGAGATATATGATTGAAAATAATTAATATTTAAAAAAAAAGTGCTTTAACAGAAAATGTCTTGTGATTTAAAATACACTTAATTTATTGGGTCCAATACTTTATTAGAAGAAAAAGGAAGTGACATAAAAGTCACTGAAGTCTTCAGAGTCGTTTTTAAATGCTGCAGTTTCGTCTTCGTCTCAAACATTGAAAACTGAATTACATTTTTGTTCAGTAACAGTCACAGTTTTCTTATTGGTTTTTTGCTTATATCTCGAAAACAGTTACTCCTATTAATTTTTATCTTTCTGCCAAAATTAAAGCTGATAAAATTTCCTACAAAATAGTTATTTGCATTTTTCTTGTAGGACCAACCATAAGCGAGTTATAGAGTTGGATATAAATAATATTTAACAAAAATTTGCTTTAAAATAATATGTTTGAAAAACTGAAATTAAACTAATTTAATTGTGTCTAACACTTTAGTAGAGGAAAAAGAAGAAGACATAAAAGTCACTAAAGGTTTCAAAGTTGTCTTTAATCGTCATATTAATAACAATAACATTAATAATAATAATACTAATAGTACTAAATTTGCTTATATGCAAACGCTTAATTAAGGTAACAGTGTTTTGGTTTCTTGCTCATATCTCGAAAACAGTTACTCTTATCAATTTTTATCTTTCTTTCAAAATTAAAGCTGATAACATTTCCTACAAAATAGTTATTTGCATTTTTCTTGTGGGACCAACCATAAGCGAGTTATAAAGTTGGATATAAATAATATTTAACAAAAACTTGCTTAAAAATAAAATGTTTGAAATACTGAAATTAAACTAAATTAATTGTGTCTAACACTTTAGTAGAAAAAAAAGAAAAAAACCTAAAAGTCACCAAAGTCTTCAGAATCGTTTTTAGTCGTCATATTAATAACAATAACATTAATAATAATAATACTAATAGTACTAAATCTGCTTATATGCAAGCGCTTTATTGAGGTTACAGTTTTTTGGTTTCTTGCTTATATCTCGAAAACAGTTACTCCTATGAATTTTTGTCTTTTTTTCAAAATTAAAGCCGATAAAATTTCCTACAAAATAGTTATTTGCATTTTTCTTGTAGGACCAACCATAAGCGAGTTATAGAGTTGGATATAAATACTTTTTAACAAAAATTTGCTTTAAAATAAAATGTTTGAAAAACTGAAATTAAACTAATTTAATTGTGTCTAACACTTTAGTAGAGGAAAAGGAAAAGACATAAAAGTCACTAAAGGTTTCAGAGTTGTCTTTAGTTGTCATATTAATAACAATAACATTAATAATAATAATACTAATAGTACTAAATTTGCTTATATGCAAACGCTTAATTAAGGTAACAGTGTTTTGGTTTCTTGCTTATATCTCGAAAACAGTTACTCCTATCAATTTTTATCTTTTTATTAAAATTTAAGCTGATAAAATTTCCTATAAAATAGTTATTTGCATTTTTCATGTAGGACTAACCATAAGCGAGATATATGATTGAAAATAATTAATATTTAAAAAAAAAGTGCTTTAACAGAAAATGTCTTGTGATTTAAAATACACTTAATTTATTGGGTCCAATACTTTATTAGAAGAAAAAGGAAGTGACATAAAAGTCACTGAAGTCTTCAGAGTCGTTTTTAAATGCTGCAGTTTCGTCTTCGTCTCAAACATTGAAAACTGAATTACATTTTTGTTCAGTAACAGTCACAGTTTTCTTATTGGTTTTTTGCTTATATCTCGAAAACAGTTACTCCTATTAATTTTTATCTTTCTGCCAAAATTAAAGCTGATAAAATTTCCTACAAAATAGTTATTTGCATTTTTCTTGTAGGACCAACCATAAGCGAGTTATAGAGTTGGATATAAATAATATTTAACAAAAATTTGCTTTAAAATAATATGTTTGAAAAACTGAAATTAAACTAATTTAATTGTGTCTAACACTTTAGTAGAGGAAAAAGAAGAAGACATAAAAGTCACTAAAGGTTTCAAAGTTTTCTTTAATCGTCATATTAATAACAATAACATTAATAATAATAATACTAATAGTACTAAATTTGCTTATATGCAAACGCTTAATTAAGGTAACAGTGTTTTGGTTTCTTGCTCATATCTCGAAAACAGTTACTCCTATCAACTTTTATCTTTTTACTAAATTCAAGCTGATAAAATTTCCTACAAAATAATTATTTGCATTTTTTATGTAGGACTAACCATAAGCGAGATATAAGATTGAAAATAATTAATATTTAAAAAAGAAGTGCTTTAACAGAAAATGTCTTGTGATTTAAAATACACTTAATTTATTAGGTCCAATACTGTATTAGAAAAAAAGGGGGTGACATATAAGTCACTGAAGTCTTCAGAGTCGATTTTAAATGCTGCATTTTCGTCTTCGTCTCAAACATTGAAAACTGAATTACATTTTTGTTCTGAAACGGTAACAGTTTTTACATTGGTTTTTTGCTTATATCTCGAAAACAGTTACTCCTATCAATTTTTATCTTTCTTTCAAAATTAAAGCTGATAACATTTCCTACAAAATAGTTATTTGCATTTTTCTTGTAGGACCAACCATAAGCGAGTTATAAAGTTGGATATAAATAATATTTAACAAAAACTTGCTTAAAAATAAAATGTTTGAAATACTGAAATTAAACTAAATTAATTGTGTCTAACACTTTAGGAGAGAAAAAAGAAAAAGACATAAAAGTCACCAAAGTCTTCAGAATCGTTTTTAGTCGTCATATTAATAACAATAACATTAATAATAATAATACTAATAGTACTAAATCTGCTTATATGCAAGCGCTTTATTAAGGTAACAGTTTTTTGGTTTCTTGCTTATATCTCGAAAACAGTTACTCCTATGAATTTTTGTCTTTTTTTCAAAATTAAAGCTGATAAAATTTCCTACAAAATAGATATTTGCATTTTTCTTGTAGGATCAACCATAAGCGAGTTATAAAGTTGGATATAAATAATATTTAACAAAAATTTGCTTTAAAATAAAATGTTTGAAAAACTGAAATTAAACTAATTTAATTGTGTCTAACACTTTAGTAGAGGAAAAAGAAGAAGACATAAAAGTCACTAAAGGTTTCAAAGTTGTCTTTAATCGTCATATTAATAACAATAACATTAATAATAATAATACTAATAGTACTAAATTTGCTTATATGCAAACGCTTAATTAAGGTAACAGTGTTTTGGTTTCTTGCTCATATCTCGAAAACAGTTACTCCTATCAATTTTTATCTTTCTTTTACAATTAAAGCTGATAACATTTCCTACAAAATAGTTATTTGCATTTTTCTTGTGGGACCAACCATAAGCGAGTTATAAAGTTGGATATAAATAATATTTAACAAAAACTTGCTTAAAAATAAAATGTTTGAAATACTGAAATTAAACTAAATTAATTGTGTCTAACACTTTAGTAGAGAAAAAAGAAAAAGACATAAAAGTCACCAAAGTCTTCAGAATCGTTTTTAGTCGTCATATTAATAACAATAACATTAATAATAATAATACTAATAGTACTAAATCTGCTTATATGCAAGCGCTTTATTAAGGTAACAGTTTTTTGGTTTCTTGCTTATATCTCGAAAACAGTTACTCCTATGAATTTTTGTCTTTTTTTCAAAATTAAAGCTGATAAAATTTCCTACAAAATAGTTATTTGCATTTTTCTTGTAGGACCAACCATAAGCGAGTTATAGAGTTGGATATAAATAATTTTTAACAAAAATTTGCTTTAAAATAAAATGTTTGAAAAACTGAAATTAAACTAATTTAATTGTGTCTAACACTTTAGTAGAGGAAAAAGGAAAAGACATAAAAGTCACTAAAAGTTTCAGAGTTGTCTTTAGTTGTCATATTAATAACAATAACATTAATAATAATAATACTAATAGTACTAAATTTGCTTATATGCAAACGCTTAATTAAGGTAACAGTGTTTTGGTTTCTTGCTTATATCTCGAAAACAGTTACTCCTATCAATTTTTATCTTTTTACTAAAATTCAAGCTGATAAAATTTCCTATAAAATAGTTATTTGCATTTTTCATGTAGGACTAACCATAAGCGAGATATATGATTGAAAATAATTAATATTTAAAAAAAAAGTGCTTTAACAGAAAATGTCTTGTGATTTAAAATACACTTAATTTATTGGGTCCAATACTTTATTAGAAGAAAAAGGAGGTGACATAAAAGTCACTGAAGTCTTCAGAGTCGTTTTTAAATGCTGCAGTTTTGTCTTCGTCTCAAACATTGAAAACTGAATTACATTTTTGTTCAGTAACAGTCACAGTTTTCTTATTGGTTTTTTGCTTATATCTCGAAAACAGTTACTCCTATCAATTTTTATCTTTCTGTCAAAATTAAAGCTGATAAAATTTCCTACAAAATAGTTATTTGCATTTTTCTTGTAGGACCAACCATAAGCGAGTTATAGAGTTGGATATAAATAATATTTAACAAAAATTTGCTTTAAAATAAAATGTTTGAAAAACTGAAATTAAACTAATTTAATTGTGTCTAACACTTTAGTAGAGGAAAAAGAAGAAGACATAAAAGTCACTAAAGGTTTCAAAGTTGTCTTTAATCGTCATATTAATAACAATAACATTAATAATAATAATACTAATAGTACTAAATTTGCTTATATGCAAACGCTTAATTAAGGTAACAGTGTTTTGGTTTCTTGCTCATATCTCGAAAACAGTTACTCCTATCAATTTTTATCTTTCTTTCAAAATTAAAGCTGATAACATTTCCTACAAAATAGTTATTTGCATTTTTCTTGTAGGACCAACCATAAGCGAGTTATAAAGTTGGATATAAATAATATTTAACAAAAACTTGCTTAAAAATAAAATGTTTGAAATACTGAAATTAAACTAAATTAATTGTGTCTAACACTTTAGTAGAGAAAAAAGAAAAAGACATAAAAGTCACCAAAGTCTTCAGAATCGTTTTTAGTCGTCATATTAATAACAATAACATTAATAATAATAATACTAATAGTACTAAATCTGCTTATATGCAAGCGCTTTATTAAGGTAACAGTTTTTTGGTTTCTTGCTTATATCTCGAAAACAGTTACTCCTATCAATTTTTATCTTTCTGTCAAAATTAAAGCTGATAAAATTTCCTACAAAATAGTTATTTGCATTTTTCTTGTAGGACCAACCATAAGCGAGTTATAGAGTTGGATATAAATAATATTTAACAAAAATTTGCTTTAAAATAAAATGTTTGAAAAACTGAAATTAAACTAATTTAATTGTGTCTAACACTTTAGTAGAGGAAAAAGAAGACGACATAAAAATCACTAAAGGTTTCAAAGTTGTCTTTAATCGTCATATTAATAACAATAACATTAATAATAATAATACTAATTGAACTAAATTTGCTTATATGCAAACGCTTAATTAAGGTAACAGTGTTTTGGTTTCTTGCTTATATCTCGAAAACAGTTACTCCTATCAATTTTTATCTTTTTACTAAAATTCAAGCTGATAAAATTTCCTACAAAATAGTTATTTGCATTTTTTATGTAGGATTAACCATAAGCGAGATATAAGATTGAAAATAATTAATATTTAAAAAAGAAGTGCTTTAACAGAAAATGTCTTGTGATTTAAAATACACTTAATTTATTAGGTCCAATACTTTATTAGAAAAAAAAGGGGGTGACATATAAGTCACTGAAGTCTTCAGAGTCGATTTTAAATGCTGCATTTTCGTCTTCGTCTCAAACATTGAAAACTAAATTACATTTTTGTTCTGAAACGGTAACAGTTTTTACTTTGGTTTTTTGCTTATATCTCGAAAACAGTTACTCCTATCAATTTTTATCTTTCTTTCAAAATTAAAGCTGATAACATTTCCTACAAAATAATTATTTGCATTTTCCTTGTAGGACCAACCATAAGCGAGTTATAAAGTTGGATATAAATAATATTTAACAAAAACTTGCTTAAAAATAAAATGTTTGAAATACTGAAATTAAACTAAATTAATTGTGTTTAACACTTTAGTAGAGAAAAAAGAAAAAGACATAAAAGTCACCAAAGTCTTCAGAATCGTTTTTAGTCGTCATATTAATAACAATAACATTAATAATAATAATACTAATAGTACTAAATCTGCTTATATGCAAGCGCTTTATTAAGGTAACAGTTTTTTGGTTTCTTGCATATATCTCGAAAACAGTTACTCCAATGAATTTTTGTCTTTCTTTCAAAATTAAAGCTGATAAAATATTCTACAAAATAGTTATTTGCATTTTTCTTGTAGGACCAACAATAAGCGAGTTATAGAGTTGGATATAAATAATATATAACAAAAATTTGCTTTAAAATAAAATGTTTGAAAAAGTCACTTCAGTGACTTATATGTCACCCCCTTTTTTTTCTAATAAAGTATTGGACCTAATAAATTAAGTGTATTTTAAATCACAAGACATTTTCTGTTAAAGCACTTCTTTTTTAAATATTAATTATTTTCAACCTTATATCTCGCTTATGGTTAGTCCTACATAAAAAATGCAAATAACTATTTTGTAGGAAATTTTATCAGCTTGAATTTCAGTAAAAAGATAAAAATTGATAGGAGTAACTGTTTTCGAGATATGAGCAAGAAACCAAAACACTGTTACCTTAATTAAGCGTTTGCATATAAGCAAATTTAGTACTATTAGTATTATTATTATTAATGTTATTGTTATTAATATGACGATTAAAGACAACTTTGAAACTTTTAGTGACTTTTATGTCTTCTTCTTTTTCCTCTACTAAAGTGTTAGACACAATTAAATTAGTTTAATTTCAGTATTTCAAACATTTTATTTTTAAGCATGTTTTTGTTAAATATTATTTATATCCAACTTTATAACTCGCTTATGGTTGGTCCTACAAGAAAAATGCAAATAACTATTTTGTAGGAAATGTTATCAGCTTTAATTTTGAAAGAAAGATAAAAATTGATAGGAGTAACTGTTTTCGAGATATAAGCAAAAAACCAAAGTAAAAAACTGTTACCGTTTCAGAACAAAAATGTAATTCAGTTTTCAATGTTTGAGACCAAGACGAAAATGCAGCATTTAAAATCGACTCTGAAGACTTCAGTGACTTATATGTCACCCCCTTTTTTTTCTAATAAAGTATTGGACCTAATAAATTAAGTGTATTTTAAATCACAAGACATTTTCTGTTAAAGCACTTCTTTTTTAAATATTAATTATTTTCAATCTTATATCTCGCTTATGGTTAGTCCTACATAAAAAATGCAAATAACTATTTTGTAGGAAATTTTATCAGCTTGAATTTTAGTAAAAAGATAAAAATTGATAGGAGTAACTGTTTTCGAGATATGAGCAAGAAACCAAAACACTGTTACCTTAATTAAGCGTTTGCATATAAGCAAATTTAGTACTATTAGTATTATTATTATTAATGTTATTGTTATTAATATGACGATTAAAGACAACTTTGAAACCTTTAGTAATTTTTATGTCTTCTTCTTTTTCCTCTACTAAAGTGTTAGACACAATTAAATTAGTTTAATTTCAGTTTTTCAAACATTTTATTTTAAAGCAAATTTTTGTTAAATATTATTTATATCCAACTCTATAACTCGCTTATGGTTGGTCCTACAAGAAAAATGCAAATAACTATTTTGTAGGAAATTTTATCAGCTTTAATTTTGAAAAAAAGATAAAAATTGATAGGAGTAACTGTTTTCGAGATATAAGCAAAAAACCAATAAGAAAACTGTGACTGTTACTGAACAAAAATGTAATTCGGTTTTCAATGTTTGAGACGAAGACCAAACTGCAGCATTTAAAAACGACTCTGAAGACTTCAGTGACTTTTATGTCACTTCCTTTTTTTTCTAATAAAGTATTGGACCCAATAAATTAAGTGTATTTTAAATCACAAGACATTTTCTGTTAAAGCACTTTTTTTTTAAATATTAATTATTTTCAATCATATATCTCGCTTATGGTTAGTCCTACATGAAAAATGCAAATAACTATTTTGTAGGAAATTTTATCAGCTTGAATTTTAGTAAAAAGATAAAAATTGATAGGAGTAACTGTTTTCGAGATATAAGCAAGAAACCAAAACACTGTTAATTAAGCGTTTGCATATAAGCAAATTTAGTACTATTAGTATTATTATTATTAATGTTATTGTTATTAATATGACAACTAAAGACAACTCTGAAACCTTTAGTGACTTTTATGTTTTTTCCTTTTTTCTCTACTAAAGTGTTAGACACAGTTAAATTAGTTTAATTTCAGTTTTTCAAACATTTTATTTTAAAGCAAATTTTTGTTAAATATTATTTATATCCAACTCTATAACTCGCTTATGGTTGGCCCTACAAGAAAAATGCAAAGAACTATTCTGTAGAATATTTTATCAGCTTTAATTTTGAAAGAAAGACAAAAATTCATAGGAGTAACTGTTTTCGAGATATAAGCAAGAAACCAAAAAACTGTTACCTTAATAAAGCGCTTGCATATAAGCAGATTTAGTACTATTAGTATTGTTATTATTAATGTTATTGTTATTAATATGACGACTAAAAACGATTCTGAAGACTTTGGTGACTTTTATGTCCTTTTCTTTTTTCTCTACTAAAGTGTTCGACACAATTAATTTAGTTTAATTTCAGTATTTCAAACATTTTATTTTTAAGCAAGTTTTTGTTAAATATTATTTATATCCAACTCTATAACTCGCTTATGGTTGGTCCTACAAGAAAAATGCAAATAACTATTTTGTAGGAAATTTTATCAGCTTTAATTTTGACAGAAAGATAAAAATTGATAGGAGTAACTGTTTTCGAGATATAAGCAAAAAACCAATAAGAAAACTGTGACTGTTACTGAACAAAAATGTAATTCAGTTTTCAATGTTTGAGACGAAGACGAAACTGCAGCATTTAAAAACGACTCTGAAGACTTCAGTGACTTTTATGTCACTTTCTTTTTCTTCTAATAAAGTATTGGACCTAATAAATTAAGTGTATTTTAAATCACAAGACATTTTCTGTTAAAGCACTTTTTTTTTAAATATTAATTATTTTCAATCATATATCTCGCTTATGGTTAGTCCTACATGAAAAATGCAAATAACTATTTTGTAGGAAATTTTATCAGCTTGAATTTTAGTGAAAAGATAAAAATTGATAGGAGTAACTGTTTTCGAGATATAAGCAAGAAACCAAAACACTGTTACCTTAATTAAGCGTTTGCATATAAGCAAATTTAGTACTATTAGTATTATTATTATTAATGTTATTGTTATTAATATGACAACTAATGACAACTCTGAAACCTTTAGTGACTTTTATGTCTTTTCCTTTTTCCTCTACTAAAGTGTTAGACACAATTAAATTAGTTTAATTTCAGTTTTTCAAACATTTTATTTTAAAGCAAATTTTTGTTAAAAATTATTTATATCCAACTCTATAACTCGCTTATGGTTGGTCCTACAAGAAAAATGCAAATAACTATTTTGTAGGAAATTTTATCAGCTTTAATTTTGAAAAAAAGACAAAAATTCATAGGAGTAACTGTTTTCGAAATATAAGCAAGAAACCAAAAAACTGTTACCTTAATAAAGCGCTTGCATATAAGCAGATTTAGTACTATTAGTATTATTATTATTAATGTTATTGTAATTAATATGACGACTAAAAACGATTCTGAAGACTTTGGTGACTTTTATGTCTTTTTCTTTTTTCTCTACTAAAGTGTTAGACACAATTAATTTAGTTTAATTTCAGTATTTCAAACATTTTATTTTTAAGCAAGTTTTTGTTAAATATTATTTATATCCAGCTTTATAACTCGCTTATGGTTGGTCCTACAAGAAAAATGCAAATAATTATTTTGTAGGAAATGTTATCAGCTTTAATTTTGAAAGAGAGATAAAAATTGATAGGAGTAACTGTTTTCGAGATATAAGCAAAAAACCAATGTAAAAACTGTTACCGTTTCAGAACAAAAATGTAATTCAGTTTTCAATGTTTGAGACGAAGACGAAAATGCAGCATTTAAAATCGACTCTGAAGACTTCAGTGACTTATATGTCACCCCCTTTTTTTCTAATAAAGTATTGGACCTAATAAATTAAGTGTATTTTAAATCACAAGACATTTTCTGTTAAAGCACTTCTTTTTTAAATAGTAATTATTTTCAATCTTATATCTCGCTTATGGTTAGTCCTACATAAAAAATGCAAATAATTATTTTGTAGGAAATTTTATCAGCTTGAATTTTAGTAGAAAGATAAAAGTTGATAGGAGTAACTGTTTTCGAGATATGAGCAAGAAACCAAAACACTGTTACCTTAATTAAGCGTTTGCATATAAGCAAATTTAGTACTATTAGTATTATTATTATTAATGTTATTGTTATTAATATGACGATTAAAGACAACTTTGAAACCTTTAGTGACTTTTATGTCTTCTTCTTTTTCCTCTACTAAAGTGTTAGACACAGTTAAATTAGTTTAATTTCAGTTTTTCAAACATTTTATTTTAAAGCAAATTTTTGTTATATATTATTTATATCCAACTCTATAACTCGCTTATGGTTGGTCCTACAAGAAAAATGCAAATAACTATTTTGTAGAATATTTTATCAGCTTTAAATTTGAAAGAAAGACAAAAATTCATAGGAGTAACTGTTTTCGAGATATAAGCAAGAAACCAAAAAACTGTTACCTTAATAAAGCGCTTGCATATAAGCAGATTTAGTACTATTAGTATTATTATTATTAATGTTATTGTTATTAATATGACGACTAAAAACGATTTTGAAGACTTTGGTGACTTTTATGTTTTTTTCTTTTTTCTCTACTAAAGTGTTAGACACAATTAATTTAGTCTAATTTCAGTATTTCAAACATTTTATTTTTAAGCAAGTTTTTGTTAAAAATTATTTATATCCAACTCTATAACTCGCTTATGGTTGGTCCTACAAGAAAAATGCAAATAACTATTTTGTAGGAAATTTTATCAGCTTTAATTTTGAAAAAAAGACAAAAATTCATAGGAGTAACTGTTTTCGAAATATAAGCAAGAAACCAAAAAACTGTTACCTTAATAAAGCGCTTGCATATAAGCAGATTTAGTACTATTAGTATTATTATTATTAATGTTATTGTTATTAATATGACGACTAAAAACGATTCTGAAGACTTTGGTGACTTTTATGTCTTTTTCTTTTTTCTCTACTAAAGTGTTAGACACAATTAATTTAGTTTAATTTCAGTATTTCAAACATTTTATTTTTAAGCAAGTTTTTGTTAAATATTATTTATATCCAGCTTTATAACTCGCTTATGGTTGGTCCTACAAGAAAAATGCAAATAATTATTTTGTAGGAAATGTTATCAGCTTTAATTTTGAAAGAAAGATAAAAATTGATAGGAGTAACTGTTTTCGAGATATAAGCAAAAAACCAAAGTAAAAACTGTTACCGTTTCAGAAAAAAATGTAATTCAGTATTCAATGTTTGAGACGAAGACGAAAATGCAGCATTTAAAATCGACTCTGAAGACTTCAGTGACTTATATGTCACTCCCTTTTTTTTCTAATAAAGTATTGGACCTAATAAATTAAGTGTATTTTAAATCACAAGACATTTTCTGTTAAAGCACTTCTTTTTTAAATATTAATTATTTTCAATCTTATATCTCGCTTATGGTTAGTCCTACATAAAAAATGCAAATAACTATTTTGTAGGAAATTTTATCAGCTTGAATTTTAGTAAAAAGATAAAAATTGATAGGAGTAACTGTTTTCGAGATATGAGCAAGAAACCAATACACTGTTACCTTAATTAAGCGTTTGCATATAAGCAAATTTAGTACTATTAGTATTATTATTATTAATGTTATTGTTATTAATATGACGATTAAAGACAACTTTGAAACCTTTAGTGACTTTTATGTCTTCTTCTTTTTCCTCTACTAAAGTGTTAGACACAATTAAATTAGTTTAATTTCAGTTTTTCAAACATTTTATTTTAAAGCAAATTTTTGTTAAATATTATTTATATCCAACTCTATAACTCGCTTATGGTTGGTCCTACAAGAAAAATGCAAATAACTATTTTGTAGGAAATTTTATCAGCTTTAATTTTGAAAAAAAGATAAAAATTGATAGGAGTAACTGTTTTCGAGATATAAGCAAAAAACCAATAAGAAAACTGTGACTGTTACTGAACAAAAATGTAATTCGGTTTTCAATGTTTGAGACGAAGACCAAACTGCAGCATTTAAAAACGACTCTGAAGACTTCAGTGACTTTTATGTCACTTCCTTTTTTTTCTAATAAAGTATTGGACCCAATAAATTAAGTGTATTTTAAATCACAAGACATTTTCTGTTAAAGCACTTTTTTTTTAAATATTAATTATTTTCAATCATATATCTCGCTTATGGTTAGTCCTACATGAAAAATGCAAATAACTATTTTGTAGGAAATTTTATCAGCTTGAATTTTAGTAAAAAGATAAAAATTGATAGGAGTAACTGTTTTCGAGATATAAGCAAGAAACCAAAACACTGTTAATTAAGCGTTTGCATATAAGCAAATTTAGTACTATTAGTATTATTATTATTAATGTTATTGTTATTAATATGACAACTAAAGACAACTCTGAAACCTTTAGTGACTTTTATGTTTTTTCCTTTTTTCTCTACTAAAGTGTTAGACACAGTTAAATTAGTTTAATTTCAGTTTTTCAAACATTTTATTTTAAAGCAAATTTTTGTTAAATATTATTTATATCCAACTCTATAACTCGCTTATGGTTGGCCCTACAAGAAAAATGCAAAGAACTATTCTGTAGAATATTTTATCAGCTTTAATTTTGAAAGAAAGACAAAAATTCATAGGAGTAACTGTTTTCGAGATATAAGCAAGAAACCAAAAAACTGTTACCTTAATAAAGCGCTTGCATATAAGCAGATTTAGTACTATTAGTATTGTTATTATTAATGTTATTGTTATTAATATGACGACTAAAAACGATTCTGAAGACTTTGGTGACTTTTATGTCCTTTTCTTTTTTCTCTACTAAAGTGTTCGACACAATTAATTTAGTTTAATTTCAGTATTTCAAACATTTTATTTTTAAGCAAGTTTTTGTTAAATATTATTTATATCCAACTCTATAACTCGCTTATGGTTGGTCCTACAAGAAAAATGCAAATAACTATTTTGTAGGAAATTTTATCAGCTTTAATTTTGACAGAAAGATAAAAATTGATAGGAGTAACTGTTTTCGAGATATAAGCAAAAAACCAATAAGAAAACTGTGACTGTTACTGAACAAAAATGTAATTCAGTTTTCAATGTTTGAGACGAAGACGAAACTGCAGCATTTAAAAACGACTCTGAAGACTTCAGTGACTTTTATGTCACTTTCTTTTTCTTCTAATAAAGTATTGGACCTAATAAATTAAGTGTATTTTAAATCACAAGACATTTTCTGTTAAAGCACTTTTTTTTTAAATATTAATTATTTTCAATCATATATCTCGCTTATGGTTAGTCCTACATGAAAAATGCAAATAACTATTTTGTAGGAAATTTTATCAGCTTTAATTTTGACAGAAAGATAAAAATTGATAGGAGTAACTGTTTTCGAGATATAAGCAAGAAACCAAAACACTGTTACCTTAATTAAGCGTTTGCATATAAGCAAATTTAGTACTATTAGTATTATTATTATTAATGTTATTGTTATTAATATGACAACTAATGACAACTCTGAAACCTTTAGTGACTTTTATGTCTTTTCCTTTTTCCTCTACTAAAGTGTTAGACACAATTAAATTAGTTTAATTTCAGTTTTTCAAACATTTTATTTTAAAGCAAATTTTTGTTAAAAATTATTTATATCCAACTCTATAACTCGCTTATGGTTGGTCCTACAAGAAAAATGCAAATAACTATTTTGTAGGAAATTTTATCAGCTTTAATTTTGAAAAAAAGACAAAAATTCATAGGAGTAACTGTTTTCGAAATATAAGCAAGAAACCAAAAAACTGTTACCTTAATAAAGCGCTTGCATATAAGCAGATTTAGTACTATTAGTATTATTATTATTAATGTTATTGTAATTAATATGACGACTAAAAACGATTCTGAAGACTTTGGTGACTTTTATGTCTTTTTCTTTTTTCTCTACTAAAGTGTTAGACACAATTAATTTAGTTTAATTTCAGTATTTCAAACATTTTATTTTTAAGCAAGTTTTTGTTAAATATTATTTATATCCAGCTTTATAACTCGCTTATGGTTGGTCCTACAAGAAAAATGCAAATAATTATTTTGTAGGAAATGTTATCAGCTTTAATTTTGAAAGAGAGATAAAAATTGATAGGAGTAACTGTTTTCGAGATATAAGCAAAAAACCAATGTAAAAACTGTTACCGTTTCAGAACAAAAATGTAATTCAGTTTTCAATGTTTGAGACGAAGACGAAAATGCAGCATTTAAAATCGACTCTGAAGACTTCAGTGACTTATATGTCACCCCCTTTTTTTCTAATAAAGTATTGGACCTAATAAATTAAGTGTATTTTAAATCACAAGACATTTTCTGTTAAAGCACTTCTTTTTTAAATAGTAATTATTTTCAATCTTATATCTCGCTTATGGTTAGTCCTACATAAAAAATGCAAATAATTATTTTGTAGGAAATTTTATCAGCTTGAATTTTAGTAGAAAGATAAAAGTTGATAGGAGTAACTGTTTTCGAGATATGAGCAAGAAACCAAAACACTGTTACCTTAATTAAGCGTTTGCATATAAGCAAATTTAGTACTATTAGTATTATTATTATTAATGTTATTGTTATTAATATGACGATTAAAGACAACTTTGAAACCTTTAGTGACTTTTATGTCTTCTTCTTTTTCCTCTACTAAAGTGTTAGACACAGTTAAATTAGTTTAATTTCAGTTTTTCAAACATTTTATTTTAAAGCAAATTTTTGTTATATATTATTTATATCCAACTCTATAACTCGCTTATGGTTGGTCCTACAAGAAAAATGCAAATAACTATTTTGTAGAATATTTTATCAGCTTTAAATTTGAAAGAAAGACAAAAATTCATAGGAGTAACTGTTTTCGAGATATAAGCAAGAAACCAAAAAACTGTTACCTTAATAAAGCGCTTGCATATAAGCAGATTTAGTACTATTAGTATTATTATTATTAATGTTATTGTTATTAATATGACGACTAAAAACGATTTTGAAGACTTTGGTGACTTTTATGTTTTTTTCTTTTTTCTCTACTAAAGTGTTAGACACAATTAATTTAGTCTAATTTCAGTATTTCAAACATTTTATTTTTAAGCAAGTTTTTGTTAAAAATTATTTATATCCAACTCTATAACTCGCTTATGGTTGGTCCTACAAGAAAAATGCAAATAACTATTTTGTAGGAAATTTTATCAGCTTTAATTTTGAAAAAAAGACAAAAATTCATAGGAGTAACTGTTTTCGAAATATAAGCAAGAAACCAAAAAACTGTTACCTTAATAAAGCGCTTGCATATAAGCAGATTTAGTACTATTAGTATTATTATTATTAATGTTATTGTTATTAATATGACGACTAAAAACGATTCTGAAGACTTTGGTGACTTTTATGTCTTTTTCTTTTTTCTCTACTAAAGTGTTAGACACAATTAATTTAGTTTAATTTCAGTATTTCAAACATTTTATTTTTAAGCAAGTTTTTGTTAAATATTATTTATATCCAGCTTTATAACTCGCTTATGGTTGGTCCTACAAGAAAAATGCAAATAATTATTTTGTAGGAAATGTTATCAGCTTTAATTTTGAAAGAAAGATAAAAATTGATAGGAGTAACTGTTTTCGGGATATAAGCAAAAAACCAAAGTAAAAACTGTTACCGTTTCAGAAAAAAATGTAATTCAGTATTCAATGTTTGAGACGAAGACGAAAATGCAGCATTTAAAATCGACTCTGAAGACTTCAGTGACTTATATGTCACTCCCTTTTTTTTCTAATAAAGTATTGGACCTAATAAATTAAGTGTATTTTAAATCACAAGACATTTTCTGTTAAAGCACTTCTTTTTTAAATATTAATTATTTTCAATCTTATATCTCGCTTATGGTTAGTCCTACATAAAAAATGCAAATAACTATTTTGTAGGAAATTTTATCAGCTTGAATTTTAGTAAAAAGATAAAAATTGATAGGAGTAACTGTTTTCGAGATATGAGCAAGAAACCAATACACTGTTACCTTAATTAAGCGTTTGCATATAAGCAAATTTAGTACTATTAGTATTATTATTATTAATGTTATTGTTATTAATATGACGATTAAGGACAACTTTGAAACCTTTAGTGACTTTTATGTCTTCTTCTTTTTCCTCTACTAAAGTGTTAGACACAATTAAATTAGTTTAATTTCAGTTTTTCAAACATTTTATTTTAAAGCAAATTTTTGTTAAATATTATTTATATCCAACTCTATAACTCGCTTATGGTTGGTCCTACAAGAAAAATGCAAATAACTATTTTGTAGGAAATTTTATCAGCTTTAATTTTGAAAAAAAGATAGAAAATGATAGGAGTAACTGTTTTCGAGATATAAGCAAAAAACCAATAAGAAAACTGTGACTGTTACTGAACAAAAATGTAATTCGGTTTTCAATGTTTGAGACGAAGACGAAACTGCAGCATTTAAAAACGACTCTGAAGACTTCAGTGACTTTTATGTCACTTCCTTTTTCTTCTAATAAAGTATTGGACCCAATAAATTAAGTGTATTTTAAATCACTAGACATTTTCTGTTAAAGCACTTTTTTTTTAAATATTAATTATTTTCAATCATATATCTCGCTTATGGTTGGTCCTACATGAAAATTGCAAATAACTATTTTGTAGGAAATTTTATCAGCTTGAATTTTAGTAAAAATATAAAAATTGATAGGAGTAACTGTTTTCGAGATATAAGCAAGAAACCAAAACACTGTTACCTTAATTAAGCGTTTGCATATAAGCGAATTTTGTACTATTAGTATTATTATTATTAATGTTATTGTTATTAATATGACGACTAAAAACGATTCTGAAGACTTTGGTGACTTTTATGTCTTTTTCTTTTTTCTCTACTAAAGTGTTAGACACAATTAATTTAGTTTAATTTCAGTATTTCAAACATTTTATTTTTAAGCAAGTTTTTGTTAAATATTATTTATATCCAACTTTATAACTCGCTTATGGTTGGTCCTACAAGAAAAATGCAAATAACTATTTTGTAGGAAATGTTATCAGCTTTAATTTTGAAAGAAAGATAAAAATTGATAGGAGTAACTGTTTTCGAGATATAAGCAAAAAACCAAAGTAAAAACTGTTACCGTTTCAGAACAAAAATGTAATTCAGTTTTCAATGTTTGAGACGAAGACGAAAATGCAGCATTTAAAATCGACTCTGAAGACTTCAGTGACTTATATGTCACCCCCTTTTTTTTTTAATAAAGTATTGGACCTAATAAATTAAGTGTATTTTAAATCACAAGACATTTTCTGTTAAAGCACTTCTTTTTTAAATATTAATTATTTTCAATCTTATATCTCGCTTATGGTTAGTCCTACATAAAAAATGCAAATAACTATTTTGTAGGAAATTTTATCAGCTTGAATTTTAGTAAAAAGATAAAAATTGATAGGAGTAACTGTTTTCAAAATATGAGCAAGAAACCAAAACACTGTTACCTTAATTAAGCGTTTGCATATAAGCAAATTTAGTACTATTAGTATTATTATTATTAATGTTATTGTTATTAATATGACGAATAAAGACAACTTTGAAACCTCTAGTGACTTTTATGTCTTCTTCTTTTTTCTCTACTAAAGTGTTAGACACAATTAAATTAGTTTAATTTCAGTTTTTCAAACATTTTATTTTAAAGCAAATTTTTGTTAAATATTATTTATATCCAACTCTATAACTCGCTTATGGTTGGTCCTACAAGAAAAATGCAAATAACTATTTTGTAGGAAATTTTATCAGCTTTAATTTTGACAGAAAGATAAAAATTGATTGGAGTAACTGTTTTCGAGATATAAGCAAAAAACCAATAAGAAAGCTGTGACTGTTACTGAACAAAAATGTAATTCAGTTTTCAATGTTTGAGACGAAGACGAAACTGCAGCATTTAAAAACGACTCTGAAGACTTCAGTGACTTTTATGTCACTTTCTTTTTCTTCTAATAAAGTATTGGACCCAATAAATTAAGTGTATTTTAAATCACAAGGCATTTTCTGTTAAAGCACTTTTTTTTTAAATATTAATTATTTTCAATCATATATCTCGCTTATGGTTAGTCCTACATGAAAAATGCAAATAACTATTTTGTAGGAAATTTTATCAGCTTGAATTTTAGTAAAAAGATAAAAATTGATAGGAGTAACTGTTTTCGAGACATAAGCAAGAAACCAAAACACTGTTACCTTAATTAAGCGTTTGCATATAAGCAAATTTAGTACTATTAGTATTATTATTATTAATGTTATTGTTATTAATATGACAACTAAAGACAACTCTGAAACCTTTAGTGACTTTTATGTCTTTTTCTTTTTCCTCTACTAAAGTGTTAGACTCAATTAATTTAGTTTAATTTCGGTTTTTCAAACATTTTATTTTAAAGCAAATTTTTGTTAAATATTATTTATATCCCACTCTATAACTCGCTTATGGTTGGTCCTACAAAAAAATGCAAATAACTATTTTGTAGGAAATTTTATTAGCTTTAATTTTGAAAAAAAGATAAAAATTGATAGGAGAAACTGTTTTCGAGATATAAGCAAGAAACCAAAAAAATGTTACGTTAATTAAGCGTTTGCATATAAGCAAATTTAGTACTATTAGTATTATTATTATTAATGTTATTGTTATTAATATGACAACTAAAGACGACTCTGAAACATTTAGTGACTTTTATGTCTTCTCCTTTTTCCTCTACTAAAGTGTTAGACACAATTAATTTAGTTTAATTCCGGTTTTTCAAGCATTTTATTTTAAAGCAAATTTTTGTTAAATATTATTTATATCCAACTCTATAACTCGTTTATGCTTGGTCCTACAAGAAAAATGTAAATAACTATTTTGTTGGAAATTTTATCAGCTTTAATTTTGAAAGAAAGATAAAATTTGATAGAAGTAACTGTTTTCGAGATATAAGCAAAAAACCAATAAGTAAACTGTAACTGTTACTGAACAAAAATGTAATTCAGTTTTCAATGTTTGAGACGAAGTCAAAAATGCAGCATTTAAAAACGACTCTGAAGACTTCAGTGACTTTTATGTCACCTCCTTTTTCTTCTAATAAAGTATTGGACCCAACAAATTAAGTGTATTTTAAATCACAAGACATTTTCTGTTAAAACACTTTTTTTTAATTAATAATTATTTTCAAACTTATATCTCGCTTATGGTTAGTTCTACATGAAAAATGCAAATAACTATTTTGTAGGAAATTTTATCACCTTTAATTTTGGTGAAAAAGTAAAAATTGATAGGAGTAACTGTTTTCGAGATATAGGCAAAAAACAAAAAAACTGTTACCTTAATTAAGCGCTTGCATATAAGCAAATTTAGTACTACTAGTATTGTTATTATAAATGTTATTGTTATTAATATGACGACTAAAGACAACTTTAAGACTTTAGTGACTTTTATGTCTCCTCCTTTTTCCTCTACTAAAGTGTTAGACACAATTAATTTAGTTTAATTTCGGTTTTTCAAACATTTTATTTTAAAGCAAATTTTTGTTAAATATTAAAAACTATAAAATGGCTTAGATTGCCTAAAAACACAGATCACACATGATCTTTTGCATAAAAATGAGAAAACGCTCATGTAACACCCAAAATAAGCTCCATTTTTCCTTTTTAAAAGTATTATTATTATTATTACTTTTGTTACTATTACTATTATTATTATTATTATTATTATTATTATTATTATTATTATTGTTATTATTATTATTATTATTATTATTATTATTATTATTATTATTATTATTATTATTATTATTATTATTATTATTATTATTATTATTATTATTACTATTATTTTTATTATTATTATTACTATTATTATTATTATTATTATTATTATTATTATTATTATTATTATTATTATTATTATTATTATTATTATTAATATTATTATTATTAAAGACCGATTATAACTTTTGTATAGTAAATGTTTTTATACCAGTTTTAAAATGAGTTATTAATTTTAGACAATTTCTTGCCTAAAAACACAGATCACAGATGATCTCCTGCATAGAAATGAGAAAACGCTCAGATAACACAAAATAAGCATCATTTTTGCTTAGAAAAACTAAGCTTTAATTTAGAAAGAAATTTATTATTATAAGTATTATTATCATTATTATTATTATTATTATTATTATTATTATTATTATTGTTTCTTTTATTACTATTATTATTATTATTATTATTATTATTATTATTATTATTATTAACTTTTGTATAGTAAATGTTTTTATACCAGTTTTAAAATGAGTTATTAATTTTATTCAATTTCTTGCCTAAAAACACAGATCACAGATGATCTCTTGCATAGAAATGAGAAAACGCTCATATAACACACAAAATAAGCATCATTTTTGCTTAGAAAAACTAAGCTTTAATTTAGAAAGAAATTAATTATTATAAGTATTATTATCATTATTATTATTATTATTATTATTATTATTGTTATTATTATTTCTTTTATTACTATTATTATTATTATTATTATTATTATTATTATTATTATTATTATTATTATTATTAACTTTTGTATAGTAAATGTTTTTATACCAGTTTTAAAATGAGTTATTAATTTTAGAAAATTTCTTGCCTAAAAATAGAGATCACAGATGATTTCTTGCATAGAAATGAGAAAGCGCTCATATAACACACAAAATAAGCTTCATTTTTGCTTAGAAAACTAAGCTTACTTTTATTTCTATTATTATTTTTATTATTATTATTATTATTATTATTATTATTATTATTATTATTATTATTATTATTATTATTATTATTGTTATTATTATTATTATTATTATTATTATTATTGTTATTATTATTATTATTATTAAAAACTTATATTAAACAGACAGAAAACGTCGTATTCTGACACAAAAAAACGAATTACGTTATAGACTTGACGAGAACGGCGTATCTCGGACTCTTATAGGACTCTTATAGGGTCAAAAAGTATCAGTTTGGATTAAAACAAATTATTTTTGTTGAGTCTCAGTCTGAATTGTTTATCAGTTCAAACAAAAACGGCTTATTTTAGACGATCTTTTGCTTTGAACAAGAAAACTTACATAGAACAGATTAAAAACGTATTAATCTGGCATAAAAGAGCAATTTATATATCACTTCGGATAAAGGCAGCTAATCCTATTCGTTTTATTGCTTAAAATAGACAAAATTGTTAATAAATCTAACAAAAACGCTGTATTCTAGCACAAAATACTAATTACATTATAGTTTCGACGAGAATAGCTTATTTGGAATGATTCTATGCTTCCAAACGAGTAAATTTTTATTAAACAGATGCCAAACATCATGTTTTGTCCTATAAAAACATTTTATATTGCAGTTTGTATTAAAACAAAATATTTTCGTTGATTCTTTGTTAGAAGCAGCAAACCTAACATTAAAGAATCTGAAAACTTTGTATTCGGACACAAACCACCGAATTTTGTATCAGTTTAGACAAAAACGGTTGATTTTCGACAATATTTTGCTTTGAACAAGAAAACATATCAAACTGACTAAAAACGTCTTATTTTAGCACAAAACAAAAGATTTGCGTTATAGTCTTAACGAGAGCTGTTAATTTCAAACGGTTCTATGCTTTGAAACGAGTAAACTTTCACTGTACAGAGGAAAAACATCTTATTTCGCCTTTTAAAAACGATTCATGCCACAGTTTGGATAAAAACCAATTATTTTCGTTAATTCATTGTTACAAACATGAAACCTTACATCAAAGTAACTGAAAACCCCTTATTCAGGCACAGAAATTCGAATTACGTTTCAGTCTGAACAAAAACTGCTTACTTTAGACGATCCTTTGTTTTGAATACAAAAACTTACATTAAAAAGATTAAAAACGTCTTATTCTGGCTGAAAACTGCAAATTATATATTACTCTAGATAAAAGCAATTTATCCTGATTACTCCTTTACTTAGAATAGAGTAAACTTGTATAAAACTTAATAGAAACTTTAAATTTCGTCTCAAAGAAATAATTTACGTTATAGTTTTGACCAGCACTGTTTATTTCAAACGATTTTATGATTCGAAACTAATGAACTTTTATGGGGCAGATGCAAAACCACATATTACAATATAAAGCGTTGTTTTAAAGCAAATTATTACCTTTTGCAACAAGAAATTTCACGTCAAAGAAACTGAAAACATCGTATCCATGCACAAATATCGAATTACGTATCAGTTTAGGCAAATACAGCTTATTTTAAACGATTCCTTGCTATAAACAAGAAAAATTTTATCAAACATATTGAAAATGTCTTATTCTCGAAAATAAGAGCAAATTATGTATCAGTTTTAACAAAAGCGGATTACTCTGTTTGATTCTATGCTTAGAGTAGAGTAAACTACTATAAAACGTAATGAAAACTCTATATTCAAGCTCAAAAGAACAAATTACGTTATAGTTTTGACAAAAAAAAATTATTTCGGACGACTACATATTTCGAAGTAAGCAAACTTTAATTGAACAAGTGCAAAAGCTAATACTTTGCTTTAAAATAACGATTTATGTGGTAATATGGTATTTTGCATCTGTCCTATAAAAGTTTACTCGTTTCGCTCCATTGAATCATTCTAAATAAATTATTTTGACACAACAACGAAAATAATTTTTTTGTTTAAACTGTAACATGTCGTTTTTATAAAACGAACTAAGACGTTTGGCATCTGTTTAGTGAAAGTTTTCTCGTTTGGGGGCATAAAATCGTTTGAAATTAAAAGTTCTGGTCAAAACTATAACGTAAATTATTTCTTTGAGACAAAATTTAAAGTTTTCATTAAGTTTTATACAAGTTTGCTCTATTCTAAGCAAAGGAGTAATCAGGATAAACTGCTTTTATCCAAAGTAATACATAATTTGCAGTTTTGAGCCAGAATAAGACGTTTTTAATCTTTTTAATGTAAGTTTTCGTGTTCAAAAGAAAGAATCGTCTAAAATAAGCAATTTGTGTCCAGACTGAAACGTAATTTGATTTTCTGGGCCTGAATAAGAGGTTTTCAGTTTCTTTGATGTAAGGTTTCTTGTTTGTAACAATGAATAAACGAAAATCATTGGTTTTAATCCAAACTGTGACATAAATCGTTTTTTATAAGCGAAATCAGACGTTTTGCCTCTGTTCAGTGAAAGTATACTGGTTTCAAAGCATAGAATCGTTTGAAATTAACAGTTCTCGTCAAGACTATAACGCAAATCTTTAAAGTGATACAAAGAAATAACTTACGTAATAGTTTTGACCAGAACTGTTAATTTCAAACGATTTTATGCCCCCAAACGAGAAAACTTTCACTAAGCAGATGCCAAACGTCTTAGTTCGTTTTATAAAAGCGACTTATGTTACAGTTTAAACAAAAACAAATTATTTGTGTTGTTGTTGTGTCAAAATAATTTATTTCTAATGATTCAATGGAGCGAAACGGGTAAACTTTTATAGGACAGATGCAAAATATCATATTACCACATAAATCATTATTTTAAAGCAAAGTATTAGCTTTTGCACATGTTCAATTAAAGTTTGCTTACTTCGAAGTATGTAATCGTCCGAAATATTTTTTTTTGTCAAAACTATAACGTAATTTGTTCTTTTGAGCTTGAATATAGAGTTTTCATTACGTTTTATAGTAGTTTACTCTACTCTAAGCATAGAATCAAACAGAGTAATCCGCTTTTGTTAAAACTGATACATAATTTGCTCTTATTTTCGAGAATAAGACGTTTTCAATATGCTTGATAAAATTTTTCTTGTTTATAGCAAGGAATCGTTTAAAATAAGCTGTATTTGCCTAAACTGATACGTAATTAGATATTTATGTATGGATACGAAGTTTTCAGTTTCTTTGACGTGAAATTTCTTGTTGCAAAAGGTAATAGTTTGCTTTAAAACAACGCTTTATATGGTAATATGTGGTTTTGCATCTGCCCCATAAAAATTCATTAGTTTCGAATCATAATTTCGTTTGAAATAAACAGTGCTGGTCAAAACTATAACGTAAATTATTTCTTTGAGACGAAATTTAAAGTTTTCATTAAGTTTTATACAAGTTTACTCTATTCTAAGTAAAGGAGTAATCAGGATAAATTGCTTTTATCTAGAGTAATATATAATTTGCAGTTTTCAGCCAGAATAAAACGTTTTTAATCTTTTTAATGTAAGTTTTCGTGTTCAAAACAAAGGATCGTCTAAAATAAGCAGTTTTTGTCCAGACTGAAACGTAATTCGAATTTCTGTGCCTAAATAAGGGGTTTTCAGTTTCTTTGATGTAAGGTTTCTTGTTTGTAACAATGAATTAACAAAAATAATTGGTTTTTATCCAAACTGTGGCATGAATCAGCTTTAAGACTATAACGCAAATCTTTTGTTTTGTGCTAAAATAAGACGTTTTTAGTCAGTTTGATATAAGCTTTCTTGTTCAAAGCAAAATATTGTCGAAAATCAACCGTTTTTGTCTAAACTGAAACAAAATTCGGTGGTTTGTGTCCGAATACAAAGTTTTCAGATTCTTTAATGTTAGGTTTGCTGCTTCTAACAAAGAATCAACAAAAATATTTTGTTTTAATACAAACTGCAATATAAAATGTCTTTATAGGACAAAACATGATGTTTGGCATCTGTTTATTAAAAATTTACTCGTTTGGAAGCATAGAATCATTCCAAATAAGCTATTCTCGTCGATACTATAATGTAATTAGTATTTTGTGCTAGAATACAGCGTTTTTGTTAGATTTATTAACAATTTTGTCTATTTTAAGCAATGAAACGAATAGGATTAGCTGCCTTTATCCAAAGTGATACATAAATTGCTCTTTTATGCCAGATTAATACGTTTTTAGTCTGTTCGATGTAAGTTTTCTTGTTCAAAGCAAAAGATCGTCTAAAGTAAGCCGTGTTTGTTTGAACTGATGAACAATTCAGACTGAGAGTCAACAAAAATAATATGTTTTAATCCAAACTGATAATTTTTGACCCTATAAGAGTCCTATAAGAGTCCGAGATACGCCGTTCTCGTCAAGTCTATAACGTAATTCGTTTTTTTGTGTCAGAATACGACGTTTTCTGTCTGTTTAATATAAGTTTTTAATAATAATAATAATAATAACAATAATAATAATAATAATAATAATAACAATAATAATAATAATAATAATAATAATAATAATAATAATAATAATAATAATAATAATAATAATAATAATAATAATAATAATAATAATAATAATAATAATAATAATAATAATAATAATAATAATAATAAAAATAATAATAGAAATAAAAGTAAGCTTAGTTTTCTAAGCAAAAATGAAGCTTATTTTGTGTGTTATATGAGCGCTTTCTCATTTCTATGCAAGAAATCATCTGTGATCTGTATTTTTAGGCAAGAAATTGTCTAAAATTAATAACTCATTTTAAAACTGGTATAAAAACATTTACTATACAAAAGTTAATAATAATAATAACAATAATAATAATAATAATAGTAATAATAATAATAATAATAATAGTAATAATAATAATAATAATAATAATAATAATAATAATAATAATAATAATAATAATAATAATAATAATGATAATAATACTTATAATAATGAATTTCTTTCTAAATTAAAGCTTAGTTTTTCTAAGCAAAAATGATGCTTATTTTGTGTGTTATATGAGCGTTTTCTCATTTCTATGCAAGAGATCATCTGTGATCTGTGTTTTTAGGCAAGAAATTGAATAAAATTAATAACTCATTTTAAAACTGGTATAAAAACATTTACTATACAAAAGTTAATAATAATAATAATAATAATAATAATAATAATAATAATAATAATAATAATAATAATAATAATAGTAATAAAAGAAACAATAATAATAATAATAATAATAATAATAATAATAATGATAATAATACTTATAATAATAAATTTCTTTCTAAATTAAAGCTTAGTTTTTCTAAGCAAAAATGAAGCTTATTTTGTGTGTTATATGAGCGCTTTCTCATTTCTATGCAAGAAATCATCTGTGATCTGTATTTTTAGGCAAGAGATTGTCTAAAATTAATAACTCATTTTAAAACTGGTATAAAAACATTTACTATACAAAAGTTAATAATAATAATAATAATAATAATAATAATAATAATAATAATAATAATAATAATAATAATAATAATAATAATAATGATAATAATACTTATAATAATAAATTTCTTTCTAAATTAAAGCTTAGTTTTTCTAAGCAAAAATGATGCTTATTTTGTGTGTTATATGAGCGTTTTCTCATTTCTATGCAAGAGATCATCTGTGATCTGTGTTTTTAGGCAAGAAATTGAATAAAATTAATAACTCATTCTAAAACTGGTATAAAAACATTTACTATACAAAAGTTATAATCGGTCTTTAATAATAATAATATTAATAATAATAATAATAATAATAATAATAATAGTAATAATAATAATAAAAATAATAGTAATAATAATAATAATAATAATAATAATAATAATAATAATAATAATAACAATAATAATAATAATAATAATAATAATAATAATAATAATAATAATAATAGTAACAAAAGTAATAATAATAATAATACTTTTAAAAAGGAAAAATGGAGCTTATTTTGTGTGTTACATGAGCGTTTTCTCATTTTTATGCAAAAGATTATGTGTGATCTGTGTTTTTAGGCAATCTAAGCCATTTTATAGTTTTTAATATTTAACAAAAATTTGCTTTAAAATAAAATGTTTGAAAAACCGAAATTAAACTAAATTAATTGTGTCTAACACTTTAGTAGAGGAAAAAGGAGGAGACATAAAAGTCACTAAAGTCTTAAAGTTGTCTTTAGTCGTCATATTAATAACAATAACATTTATAATAACAATACTAGTAGTACTAAATTTGCTTATATGCAAGCGCTTAATTAAGGTAACAGTTTTTTTGTTTTTTGCCTATATCTCGAAAACAGTTACTCCTATCAATTTTTACTTTTTCACCAAAATTCAAGCTGATAAAATTTCCTACAAAATAGTTATTTGCATTTTTCATGTAGGACTAACCATAAGCGAGATATATGATTGAAAATAATTATTATTTAAAAAAAAAGTGCTTTAACAGAAAATGTCTTGTGATTTAAAATACACTTAATTTATTGGGTCCAATACTTTATTAGAAGAAAAAGGAAGTGACATAAAAGTCACTGAAGTCTTCAGAGTCGTTTTTAAATGCTGCAGTTTCGTCTTCGTCTCAAACATTGAAAACTGAATTACATTTTTGTTCAGTAACAGTCACAGTTTTCTTATTGGTTTTTTGCTTATATCTCGAAAACAGTTACTCCTATCAATTTTTATCTTTCTGTCAAAATTAAAGCTGATAAAATTTCCTACAAAATAGTTATTTGCATTTTTCTTGTAGGGCCAACCATAAGCGAGTTATAGAGTTGGATATAAATAATATTTAACAAAAATTTGCTTTAAAATAAAATGTTTGAAAAACTGAAATTAAACTAATTTAATTGTGTCTAACACTTTAGTAGAGGAAAAAGAAGAAGACATAAAAGTCACTAAAGGTTTCAAAGTTGTCTTTAATCGTCATATTAATAACAATAACATTAATAATAATAATACTAATAGTACTAAATTTGCTTATATGCAAACGCTTAATTAAGGTAACAGTGTTTTGGTTTCTTGCTCATATCTCGAAAACAGTTACTCCTATCAATTTTTATCTTTTTACTAAAATTCAAGCTGATAAAATTTCCTACAAAATAGTTATTTGCATTTTTTATGTAGGACTAACCATAAGCGAGATATAAGATTGAAAATAATTAATATTTAAAAAAGAAGTGCTTTAACAGAAAATGTCTTGTGATTTAAAATACACTTAATTTATTAGTTCCAATACTTTATTAAAAAAAAAAGGGGGTGACATATAAGTCACTGAAGTCTTCAGAGTCGATTTTAAATGCTGCATTTTCGTCTTCGTCTCAAACATTGAAAACTGAATTACATTTTTGTTCTGAAACGGTAACAGTTTTTACTTTGGTTTTTTGCTTATATCTCGAAAACAGTTACTCCTATCAATTTTTATCTTTCTTTCAAAATTAAAGCTTATAACATTTCCTACAAAATAGTTATTTGCATTTTTCTTGTAGGACCAACCATAAGCGAGTTATAAAGTTGGATATAAATAATATTTAACAAAAACTTGCTTAAAAATAAAATGTTTGAAATACTGAAATTAAACTAAATTAATTGTGTCTAACACTTTAGTAGAGAAAAAAGAAAAAGACATAAAAGTCACCAAAGTCTTCAGAATCGTTTTTAGTCGTCATATTAATAACAATAACATTAATAATAATAATATTAATAGTACTAAATCTGCTTATATGCAAGCGCTTTATTAAGGTAACAGTTTTTTGGTTTCTTGCTTATATCTCGAAAACAGTTACTCCTATGAATTTTTGTCTTTCTTTCAAAATTAAAGCTGATAAAATATTCTACAAAATAGTTATTTGCATTTTTCTTGTAGGACCAACCATAAGCGAGTTATAGAGTTGGATATAAATAATATTTAACAAAAATTTGCTTTAAAATAAAATGTTTGAAAAACTGAAATTAAACTAATTTAACTGTGTCTAACATTTTAGTAGAGAAAAAAGGAAAAGACATAAAAGTCACTAAAGGTTTCAGAGTTGTCTTTACTTGTCATATTAATAACAATAACATTAATAATAATAATACTAATAGTACTAAATTTGCTTATATGCAAACGCTTAATTAAGGTAACAGTGTTTTGGTTTCTTGCTTATATCTCGAAAACAGTTACTCCTATCAATTTTTATCTTTTTACTAAAATTTAAGCTGATAAAATTTCCTACAAAATAGTTATTTGCATTTTTCATGTAGGACTAACCATAAGCGAGATATATGATTGAAAATAATTAATATTTAAAAAAAAAGTGCTTTAACAGAAAATGTCTTGTGATTTAAAATACACTTAATTTATTGGGTCCAATACTTTATTAGAAGAAAAAGGAAGTGACATAAAAGTCACTGAAGTCTTCAGAGTCGTTTTTAAATGCTGCAGTTTCGTCTTCGTCTCAAACATTGAAAACCGAATTACATTTTTGTTCAGTAACAGTCACAGTTTTCTTATTGGTTTTTTGCTTATATCTCGAAAACAGTTACTCCTATCAATTTTTATCTTTCTTTCAAAATTAAAGCTGATAAAATTTCCTACAAAATAGTTATTTGCATTTTTCTTGTAGGACCAACCATAAGCGAGTTATAGAGTTGGATATAAATAATATTTAACAAAAATTTGCTTTAAAATGAAATGTTTGAAAAACTGAAATTAAACTAATTTAATTGTGTCTAACACTTTAGTAGAGGAAAAAGAAGAAGACATAAAAGTCACTAAAGGTTTCAAAGTTGTCTTTAATCGTAATATTAATAACAATAACATTAATAATAATAATACTAATAGTACTAAATTTGCTTATATGCAAACGCTTAATTAAGGTAACAGTGTTTTGGTTTCTTGCTTATATCTCGAAAACAGTTACTCCTATCAATTTTTATCTTTTCACTAAAATTAAAGCTGATAAAATTTCCTACAAAATAGTTAATTGCATTTTTAATGTAGGACTAACCATAAGCGAGATATAAGTTTGAAAATAATTAAAATTTAAAAAAAAGTGCTTCAACAGAAAATGTCTTGTGATTTAAAATACACTTAATTTATTGGGTCCAATACTTTATTAGAAGAAAAAAGAGGTGACAGAAAGGTCACTGAAGTTTTTAGAGTCGTTTGTAAATGCTGCATTTTCGTCTTCGTCTCAAACATTGAAAACTGAATTACATTTTTGTTCAGTAACTGTTACAGTTTTCTTATTGGTTTTTTGCTTATATCTCGAAAACAGTTACTTCTATCAATTTTTATCTTTCTTTTAAAATTAAAGCTGATAAAGCTTCCTACAAAATAGTTGTTTGCATTTTTCTTGTAGGACCAACCATAAGCGAGTTATAGAGTTGGATATAAATAATATTTAACAAAAATTTGCTTTAAATAAAATGTTTGAAAAACCGAAATTAAACTAAATTAATTGAGTCTAACACTTTAGTAGAGAAAAAAGAAAAAGACATAAAAGTTACCAAAGTCTTCAGAATCGTTTTTAGTCGTCATATTAATAACAATAACATTAATAATAATAATACTAATAGTACTAAATTTGCTTATATGCAAACGCTTAATTAAGGTAACAGTGTTTTGGTTTCTTGCTTATATCTCGAAAACAGTTACTCCTATCAATTTTTATCTCTTTACTAAAATTCAAGCTGATAAAATTTCCTACAAAATAGTTATTTGCATTTTTCATGTAGGACTAACCATAAGCGAGATATATGATTGAAAATAATTAATATTTAAAAAAAAGTGCTCTAACAGAAAATGTCTTGTGATTTAAAATACACTTAATTTATGGGTCCAATACTTTATTAGAAGAAAAAGGAAGTGACATAAAAGTCACTGAAGTCTTCAGAGTCTGCTGCAGTTTCGTCTTCGTCTCAAACATTGAAAACCGAATTACATTTTTGTTCAGTAACAGTCACAGTTTTCTTATTGGTTTTTTGCTTATATCTCGAAAACAGTTACTCCTATCAATTTTTATCTTTCTTTCAAAATTAAAGCTGATAAAATTTCCTACAAAATAGTTATTTGCATTTTTCTTGTACGACCAACCATAAGCGAGTTATAGAGTTGGATATAAATAATATTTAACAAAAATTTGCTTTAAAATAAAATGTTTGAAAAACTGAAATTAAACTAATTTAATTGTGTCTAACACTTTAGTAGAGGAAAAAGAAGAAGACATAAAAGTCACTAAAGGTTTCAAAGTTGTCTTTAATCGTAATATTAATAACAATAACATTAATAATAATAATACTAATAGTACTAAATTTGCTTATATGCAAACGCTTAATTAAGGTAACAGTGTTTTGGTTTCTTGCTTATATCTCGAAAACAGTTACTCCTATCAATTTTTATCTTTTCACTAAAATTAAAGCTGATAAAATTTCCTACAAAATAGTTAATTGCATTTTTAATGTAGGACTAACCATAAGCGAGATATAAGTTTGAAAATAATTAAAATTTAAAAAAAAGTGGTTCAACAGAAAATGTCTTGTGATTTAAAATACACTTAATTTATTGGGTCCAATACTTTATTAGAAGAAAAAAGAGGTGACAGAAAGGTCACTGAAGTCTTTAGAGTCGTTTGTAAATGCTGCATTTTCGTCTTCGTCTCAAACATTGAAAACTGAATTACATTTTTGTTCAGTAACTGTTACAGTTTTCTTATTGGTTTTTTGCTTATATCTCGAAAACAGTTACTTCTATCAATTTTTATCTTTCTTTTAAAATTAAAGCTGATAAAGCTTCCTACAAAATAGTTGTTTGCATTTTTCTTGTAGGACCAACCATAAGCGAGTTATAGAGTTGGATATAAATAATATTTAACAAAAATTTGCTTTAAATAAAATGTTTGAAAAACCGAAATTAAACTAAATTAATTGAGTCTAACACTTTAGTAGAGAAAAAAGAAAAAGACATAAAAGTCACCAAAGTCTTCAGAATCGTTTTTAGTCGTCATATTAATAACAATAACATTAATAATAATAATACTAATAGTACTAAATTTGCTTATATGCAAACGCTTAATTAAGGTAACAGTGTTTTGGTTTCTTGCTTATATCTCGAAAACAGTTACTCCTATCAATTTTTATCTTTTTACTAAAATTCAAGCTGATAAAATTTCCTACAAAATAGTTATTTGCATTTTTCATGTAGGACTAACCATAAGCGAGATATATGATTGAAAATAATTAATATTTAAAAAAAAGTGCTCTAACAGAAAATGTCTTTTGATTTAAAATACACTTAATTTATTGGGTCCAATACTTTATTAGAAGAAAAAGGAAGTGACATAAAAGTCACTGAAGTCTTCAGAGTCTGCTGCAGTTTCGTCTTCGTCTCAAACATTGAAAACCGAATTACATTTTTGTTCAGTAACAGTCACAGTTTTCTTATTGGTTTTTTGCTTATATCTCGAAAACAGTTACTCCTATCAATTTTTATCTTTCTTTCAAAATTAAAGCTGATAAAATTTCCTACAAAATAGTTATTTGCATTTTTCTTGTACGACCAACCATAAGCGAGTTATAGAGTTGGATATAAATAATATTTAACAAAATTTTGCTTTAAAATAAAATGTTTGAAAAACTGAAATTAAACTAATTTAATTGTGTCTAACACTTTAGTAGAGGAAAAAGAAGAAGACATAAAAGTCACTAAAGGTTTCAAAGTTGTCTTTAATCGTCATATTAATAACAATAACATTAATAATAATAATACTAATAGTACTAAATTTGCTAATATGCAAACGCTTAATTAAGGTAACAGTGTTCTGGTTTCTTGCTCATATCTCGAAAACAGTTACTCCTATCAACTTTTATCTTTTTACTAAAATTCAAGCTGATAAAATTTCCTACAAAATAATTATTTGCATTTTTTATGTAGGACTAACCATAAGCGAGATATAAGATTGAAAATAATTAATATTTAAAAAAGAAGTGCTTTAACAGAAAATGTCTTGTGATTTAAAATACACTTAATTTATTAGGTCCAATACTTTATTAGAAAAAAAGGGGGTGACATATAAGTCACTGAAGTCTTCAGAGTCGATTTTAAATGCTGCATTTTCGTCTTCGTCTCAAACATTGAAAACTGAATTACATTTTTGTTCTGAAACGGTAACAGTTTTTACATTGGTTTTTTGCTTATATCTCGAAAACAGTTACTCCTATCAATTTTTATCTTTCTTTCAAAATTAAAGCTGAAAACATTTCCTACAAAATAGTTATTTGCATTTTTCTTGTAGGACCAACCATAAGCGAGTTATAAAGTTGGATATAAATAATATTTAACAAAAACTTGCTTAAAAATAAAATGTTTGAAATACTGAAATTAAACTAAATTAATTGTGTCTAACACTTTAGTAGAGAAAAAAGAAAAAGACATAAAAGTCACCAAAGTCTTCAGAATCGTTTTTAGTCGTCATATTAATAACAATAACATTAATAATAATAATACTAATAGTACTAAATCTGCTTATATGCAAGCGCTTTATTAAGGTAACAGTTTTTTGGTTTCTTGCTTATATCTCGAAAACAGTTACTCCTATGAATTTTTGTCTTTTTTTCAAAATTAAAGCTGATAAAATTTCCTACAAAATAGTTATTTGCATTTTTCTTGTAGGACCAACCATAAGCGAGTTATAGAGTTGGATATAAATAATTTTTAACAAAAATTTGCTTTAAAATAAAATGTTTGAAAAACTGAAATTAAACTAATTTAATTGTGTCTAACACTTTAGTAGAGGAAAAAGAAAAGACATAAAAGTCACTAAAGGTTTCAGAGTTGTCTTTAGTTGTCATATTAATAACAATAACATTAATAATAATAATACTAATAGTACTAAATTTGCTTATATGCAAACGCTTAATTAAAGTAACAGTGTTTTGGTTTCTTGCTTATATCTCGAAAACAGTTACTCCTATCAATTTTTATCTTTTCACTAAAATTCAAGCTGATAAAATTTCCTATAAAATAGTTATTTGCATTTTTCATGTAGGACTAACCATAAGCGAGATATATGATTGAAAATAATTAATATTTAAAAAAAAAGTGCTTTAACAGAAAATGTCTTGTGATTTAAAATACACTTAATTTATTGGGTCCAATACTTTATTAGAAGAAAAAGGAAGTGACATAAAAGTCACTGAAGTCTTCAGAGTCGTTTTTAAATGCTGCAGTTTCGTCTTCGTCTCAAACATTGAAAACTGAATTACATTTTTGTTCAGTAACAGTCACAGTTTTCTTATTGGTTTTTTGCTTATATCTCGAAAACAGTTACTCCTATCAATTTTTATTTTTCTGTCAAAATTAAAGCTGATCAAATTTCCTACAAAATAGTTATTTGCATTTTTTTTGTAGGACCAACCATAAGCGAGTTATAGAGTTGGATATAAATAATATTTAACAAAAATTTGCTTTAAAATAAAATGTTTGAAAAACTGAAATTAAACTAATTTAATTGTGTCTAACACTTTAGTAGAGGAAAAAGAAGAAGACATAAAAGTCACTAAAGGTTTCAAAGTTGTCTTTAATCGTCATATTAATAACAATAACATTAATAATAATAATACTAATAGTACTAAATTTGCTTATATGCAAACGCTTAATTAAGGTAACAGTGTTTTGGTTTCTTGCTCATATCTCGAAAACAGTTACTCCTATCGACTTTTATCTTTTTACTAAAATTCAAGCTGATAAAATTTCCTACAAAATAATTATTTGCATTTTTTATGTAGGACTAACCATAAGCGAGATATAAGATTGAAAATAATTAATATTTAAAAAAGAAGTGCTTTAACAGAAAATGTCTTGTGATTTAAAATACACTTAATTTATTAGGTCCAATATTTTATTAGAAAAAAACGGGGTGACATATAAGTCACTGAAGTCTTCAGAGTCGATTTTAAATGCTGCATTTTCGTCTTCGTCTCAAACATTGAAAACTGAATTACATTTTTGTTCTGAAACGGTAACAGTTTTTACATTGGTTTTTTGCTTATATCTCGAAAACAGTTACTCCTATCAATTTTTATCTTTCTTTCAAAATTAAAGCTGATAACATTTCCTACAAAATAGTTATTTGCATTTTTCTTGTAGGACCAACCATAAGCGAGTTATAAAGTTGGATATAAATAATATTTAACAAAAACTTGCTTAAAAATAAAATGTTTGAAATACTGAAATTAAACTAAATTAATTGTGTCTAACACTTTAGTAGAGAAAAAAGAAAAAGACATAAAAGTCACCAAAGTCTTCAGAATCGTTTTTAGTCGTCATATTAATAACAATAACATTAATAATAATAATACTAATAGTACTAAATCTGCTTATATGCAAGCGCTTTATTAAGGTAACAGTTTTTTGGTTTCTTGCTTATATCTCGAAAACAGTTACTCCTATGAATTTTTGTCTTTTTTTCAAAATTAAAGCTGATAAAATTTCCTACAAAGTAGTTATTTGCATTTTTCTTGTAGGACCAACCATAAGCGAGTTATAGAGTTGGATATAAATAATTTTTAACAAAAATTTGCTTTAAAATAAAATGTTTGAAAAACTGAAATTAAACTAATTTAATTGTGTCTAACACTTTAGTAGAGGAAAAAGGAAAAGACATAAAAGTCACTAAAGGTTTCCGAGTTGTCTTTAGTTGTCATATTAATAACAATAACATTAATAATAATAATACTAATAGTACTAAATTTGCTTATATGCAAACGCTTAATTAAGGTAACAGTGTTTTGGTTTCTTGCTTATATCTCGAAAACAGTTACTCCTATCAAATTTTATCTTTTTACTAAAATTCAAGCTGATAAAATTTCCTATAAAATGGTTATTTGCATTTTTCATGTAGGACTAACCATAAGCGAGATATATGATTGAAAATAATTAATATTTAAAAAAAAAGTGCTTTAACAGAAAATGTCTTGTGATTTAAAATACACTTAATTTATTGGGTCCAATACTTTATTAGAAGAAAAAGGAAGTGACATAAAAGTCACTGAAGTCTTCAGAGTCGTTTTTAAATGCTGCAGTTTCGTCTTCGTCTCAAACATTGAAAACTGAATTACATTTTTGTTCAGTAACAGTCACAGTTTTCTTATTGGTTTTTTGCTTATATCTCGAAAACCGTTACTCCTATCAATTTTTATCTTTCTGTCAAAATTAAAGCTGATAAAATTTCCTACAAAATAGTTATTTGCATTTTTCTTGTAGGACCAACCATAAGCGAGTTATAGAGTTGGATATAAATAATATTTAACAAAAATTTGCTTTAAAATAAAATGTTTGAAAAACTGAAATTAAACTAATTTAATTGTGTCTAACACTTTAGTAGAAGAAAAAGAAGACGACATAAAAGTCACTAAAGGTTTCAAAATTGTCTTTAATCGTCATATTAATAACAATAACATTAATAATAATAATACTAATAGAACTAAATTTGCTTATATGCAAACGCTTAATTAAGGTAACAGTGTTTTGGTTTCTTGCTCATATCTCGAAAACAGTTACTCCTATCAATTTTTATCTTTTTATTAAAATTCAAGCTGATAAAATTTCCTACAAAATAGTTATTTGCATTTTTTATGTAGGACTAACCATAAGCGAGATATAAGATTGAAAATAATTAATATTTAAAAAAGAAGTGCTTTAACAGAAAATGTCTTGTAATTTAAAATACACTTAATTTATTAGGTCCAATACTTTATTAGAAAAAAAAAGGGGTGACATATAAGTCACTGAATTCTTCAAAGTCGATTTTAAATGCTGCATTTTCGTCTTCGTCTCAAACATTGAAAACTAAATTACATTTTTGTTCTGAAACGGTAACAGTTTTTACTTTGGTTTTTTGCTTATATCTCGAAAACAGTTACTCCTATCAATTTTTATCTTTTTTTCAAAATTAAAGCTGATAACATTTCCTACAAAATAGTTATTTGCATTTTTCTTGTAGGACCAACCATAAGCAAGTTATAAAGTTGGATATAAATAATATTTAACAAAAACTTGCTTAAAAATAAAATGTTTGAAATACTGAAATTAAACTAAATTAATTGTGTCTAACACTTTAGTAGAGAAAAAAGAAAAAGACATAAAAGTCACCAAAGTCTTCAGAATCGTTTTTAGTCGTCATATTAATAACAATAACATTAATAATAATAATACTAACAGTACTAAATCTGCTTATATGCAAGCGCTTTATTAAGGTAACAGTTTTTTGGTTTCTTGCTTATATCTCGAAAACAGTTACTCCTATGAATTTTTGTCTTTCTTTCAAAATTAAAGCTGATAAAATATTCTACAAAATAGTTATTTGCATTTTTCTTGTAGGACCAACCATAAGCGAGTTATAGAGTTGGATATAAATAATATATAACAAAAATTTGCTTTAAAATAAAATGTTTGAAAAACTGAAATTAAACTAATTTAACTGTGTCTAACACTTTAGTAGAGGAAAAAGGAAAAGACATAAAAGTCACGAAAGGTTTCAGAGTTGTCTTTAGTTGTCATATTAATAACAATAACATTAATAATAATAATACTAATAGTACTAAATTTGCTTATATGCAAACGCTTAATTAAGGTAACAGTGTTTTGGTTTCTTGCTTATATCTCGAAAACAGTTACTCCTATCAATTTTTATCTTTTCACTAAAATTCAAGCTGATAAAATTTCCTACAAAATAGTTATTTGCATTTTTCATGTAGGACTAACCATAAGCGAGATATAAGTTTGAAAATAATTAATATTTAAAAAAAAATTGCTTTAACAGAAAATGTCTTGTGATTTAAAATACACTTAATTTATTAGGTCCAATACTTTATTAGAAGAAAAAGGGGGTGACATATAAGTCACTGAAGTCTTCAGAGTCGATTGTAAATGCTGCATTTTCGTCTTCGTCTCAAACATTGAAAACTGAATTACATTTTTGTTCTGAAACGGTAACAGTTTTCACTTTGGTTTTTTGCTTATATCTCGAAAACAATTACTCCTATCAGTTTTTATCTTTTTTTCAAAATAAAGCTGATAAAATTTCCTACAAAATAGTTATTTGCATTTTTCTTGTAGGACCAACCATCAGCGAGTTATAAAGTTGGATATAAATAATATTTAACAAAAACTTGCTTAAAAATTAATACTAATAATAATACTAATAATAATACTATTAGTATTATTATTATTAATGTTATTGTTATTAATATGACAACTAAAAACGATTCTGAAGACTTTGGTAACTTTTATGTCTTTTTCTTTTTTCTCTACTAAAGTGTTAGACACAATTAATTTAGTTTAATTTCAGTATTTCAAACATTTAATTTTTAAGCAAGTTTTTGTTAAATATTATTTATATCCAACTTTATAACTCGCTTATGGTTGGTCCTACAAGAAAAATGCAAATAACTATTTTGTAGGAAATTTTTATCAGCTTTATTTAAAAAAAAAAATAAAAACTGATAGGAGTAATTGTTTTCGAGATATAAGCAAAAAACCAAAGTGAAAACTGTTACCGTTTCAGAACAAAAATGTAATTCAGTTTTCAATGTTTGAGACGAAGACGAAAATGCAGCATTTACAATCGACTCTGAAGACTTCAGTGACTTATATGTCACCCCCTTTTTCTTCTAATAAAGTATTGGACCTAATAAATTAAGTGTATTTTAAATCACAAGACATTTTCTGTTAAAGCACTTTTTTTTTAAATATTAATTATTTTCAAACTTATATCTCGCTTATGGTTAGTCCTACATGAAAAATGCAAATAACTATTTTGTAGGAAATTTTATCAGCTTGAATTTTAGTGAAAAGATAAAAATTGATAGGAGTAACTGTTTTCGAGATATAAGCAAGAAACCAAAACACTGTTACCTTAATTAAGCGTTTGCATATAAGCAAATTTAGTACTATTAGTATTATTATTATTAATGTTATTGTTATTAATATGACAACTAAAGACAACTCTGAAACCTTTAGTGACTTTTATGTCTTTTCCTTTTTCCTCTACTAAAGTGTTAGACACAGTTAAATTAGTTTAATTTCAGTTTTTCAAACATTTTATTTTAAAGCAAATTTTTGTTATATATTATTTATATCCAACTCTATAACTCGCTTATGGTTGGTCCTACAAGAAAAATGCAAATAACTATTTTGTAGAATATTTTATCAGCTTTAATTTTGAAAGAAAGACAAAAATTCATAGGAGTAACTGTTTTCGAGATATAAGCAAGAAACCAAAAAACTGTTACCTTAATAAAGCGCTTGCATATAAGCAGATTTAGTACTGTTAGTATTATTATTATTAATGTTATTGTTATTAATATGACGACTAAAAACGATTATGAAGACTTTGGTGACTTTTATGTCTTTTTCTTTTTTCTCTACTAAAGTGTTAGACACAATTAATTTAGTTTAATTTCAGTATTTCAAACATTTTATTTTTAAGCAAGTTTTTGTTAAATATTATTTATATCCAACTTTATAACTCGCTTATGGTTGGTCCTACAAGAAAAATGCAAATAACTATTTTGTAGGAAATGTTATCAGCTTTAATTTTGAAAGAAAGTTAAAAATTGATAGGAGTAACTGTTTTCGAGATATAAGCAAAAAACCAAAGTAAAAACTGTTACCGTTTCAGAACAAAAATGTAATTCAGTTTTCAATGTTTGAGACGAAGACGAAAATGCAGCATTTAAAATCGACTCTGAAGACTTCAGTGACTTATATGTCACCCCCTTTTTTTTCTAATAAAGTATTGGACTTAATAAATTAAGTGTATTTTAAATCACAAGACATTTTCTGTTAAAGCACTTCTTTTTTAAATATTAATTATTTTCAATCTTATATCTCGCTTATGGTTAGTCCTACATAAAAAATGCAAATAACTATTTTGTAGGAAATTTTATCAGCTTGAATTTTAGTAAAAAGATAAAAATTGATAGGAGTAACTGTTTTCGAGATATGAGCAAGAAACCAAAACACTGTTACCTTAATTAAGCGTTTGCATATAAGCAAATTTAGTACTATTAGTATTATTATTATTAATGTTATTGTTATTAATATGACGATTAAAGACAACTTTGAAACCTTTAGTGACTTTTATGTCTTCTTCTTTTTCCTCTACTAAAGTGTTAGACACAATTAAATTAGTTTAATTTCAGTTTTTCAAACATTTTATTTTAAAGCAAATTTTTGTTAAATATTATTTATATCCAACTCTATAACTCGCTTATGGTTGGTCCTACAAGAAAAATGCAAATAACTATTTTGTAGGAAATTTTATCAGCTTTAATTTTGAAAGAAAGATAAAAATTGATAGGAGTAACTGTTTTCGAGATATAAGCAAAAAACCAATAAGAAAACTGTGACTGTTACTGAACAAAAATGTAATTCGGTTTTCAATGTTTGAGACGAAGACGAAACTGCAGCATTTAAAAACGACTCTGAAGACTTCAGTGACTTTTATGTCACTTTCTTTTTCTTCTAATAAAGTATTGGACCCAATAAATTAAGTGTATTTTAAATCACAAGACATTTTCTGTTAAAGCACTTTTTTTTTAAATATTAATTATTTTCAATCATATATCTCGCTTATGGTTAGTCCTACATGAAAAATGCAAATAACTATTTTGTAGGAAATTTTATCAGCTTGAATTATAGTAAAAAGATAAAAATTGATAGGAGTAACTGTTTTCGAGATATAAGCAAGAAACCAAAACACTGTTACCTTAATTAAGCGTTTGCATATAAGCAAATTTAGTACTATTAGTATTATTATTATTAATGTTATTGTTATTAATATGACAACTAAAGACAACTCTGAAACCTTTAGTGACTTTTATGTCTTTTTCTTTTTTCTCTACTAAAGTGTTAGACACAGTTAAATTAGTTTAATTTCAGTTTTTCAAACATTTTATTTTAAAGCAAATTTTTGTTAAATATTATTTATATCCAACTCTATAACTCGCTTATGGTTGGTCCTACAAGAAAAATGCAAATAACTATTCTGTAGAATATTTTATCAGCTTTAATTTTGAAAGAAAGACAAAAATTTATAGGAGTAACTGTTTTCGAGATATAAGCAAGAAACCAAAAAACTGTTACCTTAATAAAGCGCTTGCATATAAGCAGATTTAGTACTATTAGTATTATTATTATTAATGTTATTGTTATTAATATGACGACTAAAAACGATTCTGAAGACTTTGGTGACTTTTATGTCTTTTTCTTTTTTCTCTACTAAAGTGTTAGACACAATTAATTTAGTTTAATTTCAGTATTTCAAACATTTTATTTTTAAGCAAGTTTTTGTTAAATATTATTTATATCCAACTTTATAACTCGCTTATGGTTGGTCCTACAAGAAAAATGCAAATAACTATTTTGTAGGAAATGTTATCAGCTTTAATTTTGAAAGAAAGGTAAAAATTGATAGGAGTAACTGTTTTCGAGATATAAGCAAAAAACCAAAGTAAAAACTGTTACCGTTTCAGAACAAAAATGTAATTCAGTTTTCAATGTTTGAGACGAAGACAAAAATGCAGCATTTAAAATCGACTCTGAAGACTTCAGTGACTTATATGTCACCCCCTTTTTTTTTAATAAAATATTGGACCTAATAAATTAAGTGTATTTTAAATCACAAGACATTTTCTGTTAAAGCACTTCTTTTTTAAATATTAATTATTTTCAATCTTATATCTCGCTTATGGTTAGTCCTACATAAAAAATGCAAATAACTATTTTGTAGGAAATTTTATCAGCTTGAATTTTAGTAAAAAGATAAAAATTGATAGGAGTAACTGTTTTCGAGATATGAGCAAGAAACCAAAACACTGTTACCTTAATTAAGCGTTTGCATATAAGCAAATTTAGTACTATTAGTATTATTATTATTAATGTTATTGTTATTAATATGACGATTAAAGACAACTTTGAAACCTTTAGTGACTTTTATGTCTTCTTCTTTTTTCTCTACTAAAGTGTTAGACACAATTAAATTAGTTTAATTTCAGTTTTTCAAACATTTTATTTTAAAGCAAATTTTTGTTAAATATTATTTATATCCAACTCTATAACTCGCTTATGGTTGGTCCTACAAGAAAAATGCAAATAACTATTTTGTAGGAAATTTTATCAGCTTTAATTTTGAAAGAAAGATAAAAATTGATAGGAGTAACTGTTTTCGAGATATAAGCAAAAAACCAATAAGAAAACTGTGACTGTTACTGAACAAAAATGTAATTCGGTTTTCAATGTTTGAGACGAAGACGAAACTGCAGCATTTAAAAACGACTCTGAAGACTTCAGTGACTTTTATGTCACTTCCTTTTTCTTCTAATAAAGTATTGGACCCAATAAATTAAGTGTATTTTAAATCACAAGACATTTTCTGTTAAAGCACTTTTTTTTTAAATATTAATTATTTTCAATCATATATCTCGCTTATGGTTAGTCCTACATGAAAAATGCAAATAACTATTTTGTAGGAAATTTTATCAGCTTGAATTTTAGTAAAAGGATAAAAATTGATAGGAGTAACTGTTTTCGAGATATAAGCAAGAAACCAAAACACTGTTACCTTAATTAAGCGTTTGCATATAAGCAAATTTAGTACTATTAGTATTATTATTATTAATGTTATTGTTATTAATATGACAACTGAAGACAACTCTGAAACCTTTAGTGACTTTTATGTTTTTTCCTTTTTTCTCTACTAAAGTGTTAGACACAGTTAAATTAGTTTAATTTCCGTTTTTCAAACATTTTATTTTAAAGCAAATTTTTGTTAAATATTATTTATATCCAACTCTATAACTCGCTTATGGTTGGTCCTACAAGAAAAATGCAAGTAACTATTTTGTAGAATATTTTATCAGCTTTAATTTTGAAAGAAAGACAAAAATTCATAGGAGTAACTGTTTTCGAGATATAAGCAAGAAACAAAAAACTGTTACCTTAATAAAGCGCTTGCATATAAGCAGATTTAGTACTATTAGTATTATTATTATTAATGTTATTGTAATTAATATGACGACTAAAAACGATTCTGAAGACTTTGGTGACTTTTATGTCTTTTTCTTTTTTCTCTACTAAAGTGTTAGACACAATTAATTTAGTTTAATTTCAGTATTTCAAACATTTTATTTTTAAGCAAGTTTTTGTTAAATATTATTTATATCCAACTTTATAACTCGCTTATGGTTGGTCTTACAAGAAAAATGCAAATAACTATTTTGTAGGAAATGTTATCAGCTTTAATTTTGAAAGAAAGATAAAAATTGATAGGAGTAACTGTTTTCGAGATATAAGCAAAAAACCAAAGTAAAAACTGTTACCGTTTCAGAACAAAAATGTAATTCAGTTTTCAATGTTTGAGACGAAGACGAAAATGCAGCATTTAAAATCGATTCTGAAGACTTCAGTGACTTATATGTCACCCCCTTTTTTTTTAATAAAGTATTGGACCTAATAAATTAAGTGTATTTTAAATCACCAGACATTTTCTGTTAAAGCACTTCTTTTTTAAATATTAATTATTTTCAATCTTATATCTCGCTTATGGTTAGTCCTACATAAAAAATGCCAATAACTATTTTGTAGGAAATTTTATCAGCTTGAATTTTAGTAAAAAGATAAAAATTGATAGGAGTAACTGTTTTCGAGATATGAGCAAGAAACCAAAACACTGTTACCTTAATTAAGCGTTTGCATATAAGCAAATTTAGTACTATTAGTATTATTATTATTAATGTTATTGTTATTAATATGACGATTAAAGACAACTTTGAAACCTTTAGTGACTTTTATGTCTTCTTCTTTTTCCTCTACTAAAGTGTTAGACACAATTAAATTAGTTTAATTTCAGTTTTTCAAACATTTTATTTTAAAGCAAATTTTTGTTAAATATTATTTATATCCAACTCTATAACTTGCTTATGGTTGGTCCTACAAGAAAAATGCAAATAACTATTTTGTAGGAAATTTTATCAGCTTTAATTTTGACAGAAAGATAAAAATTGATAGGAGTAACTGTTTTCGAGATATAAGCAAAAAACCAATAAGAAAACTGTGACTGTTACTGAACAAAAATGTAATTCAGTTTTCAATGTTTGAGACGAAGACGAAACTGCAGCATTTAAAAACGACTCTGAAGACTTCAGTGACTTTTATGTCACTTCCTTTTTCTTCTAATACAGTATTGGACCCAATAAATTAAGTGTATTTTAAATCACAAGACATTTTCTGTTAAAGCACTTCTTTTTTAAATATTAATTATTTTCAATCATATATCTCGCTTATGGTTAGTCCTACATGAAAAATGCAAATAACTATTTTGTAGGAAATTTTATCAGCTTGAATTTTAGTAAAAAGATAAAAATTGATAGGAGTAACTGTTTTCGAGATATAAGCAAGAAACCAAAACACTGTTACCTTAATTAAGCGTTTGCATATAAGCAAATTTAGTACTATTAGTATTATTATTATTAATGTTATTGTTATTAATATGACAACTAAAGACAACTCTGAAACCTTTAGTGACTTTTATGTCTTTTCCTTTTTTCTCTATTAAAGTGTTAGACACAGTTAAATTAGTTTAATTTCCGTTTTTCAAACATTTTATTTTAAAGCAAATTTTTGTTAAATATTATTTATATCCAACTCTATAACTCGCTTATGGTTGGTCCTACAAGAAAAATGCAATTAACTATTTTGTAGGAACTTTTATCAGCTTTAATTTTGACAGAAAGATAAAAATTCATAGGAGTAACTGTTTTCGAGATATGAGCAAGAAACCAAAACACTGTTACCTTAATTAAGCGTTTGCATATAAGCAAATTTAGTACTATTAGTATTATTATTATTAATGTTATTGTTATTAATATGACAATTAAAGACAACTTTGAAACCTTTAGTGACTTTTATGTCTTCTTCTTTTTCCTCTACTAAAGTGTTAGACACAATTAAATTAGTTTAATTTCAGTTTTTCAAACATTTTATTTTAAAGCAAATTTTTGTTAAATATTATTTATATCCAACTCTATAACTCGCTTATGGTTGGTCCTACAAGAAAAATGCAAATAACTATTTTGTAGGAACTTTTATCAGCTTTAATTTTGACAGAAAGATAAAAATTCATAGGAGTAACTGTTTTCGAGATATAAGCAAGAAACCAAAAAACTGTTACCTTAATAAAGCGCTTGCATATAAGCAGATTTAGTACTATTAGTATTATTATTATTAATGTTATTGTTATTAATATGACGACTAAAAACGATTCTGAAGACTTTGGTGACTTTTATGTCTTTTTCTTTTTTCTCTACTAAAGTGTTAGACACAATTAATTTAGTTTAATTTCAGTATTTCAAACATTTTATTTTTAAGCAAGTTTTTGTTAAATATTATTTATATCCAACTTTATAACTCGCTTATGGTTGGTCTTACAAGAAAAATGCAAATAACTATTTTGTAGGAAATGTTATCAGCTTTAATTTTGAAAGAAAGATAAAAATTGATAGGAGTAACTGTTTTCGAGATATAAGCAAGAAACCAAAGTAAAAACTGTTACCGTTTCAGAACAAAAATGTAATTCAGTTTTCAATGTTTGAGACGAAGACGAAAATGCAGCATTTAAAATCGACTCTGAAGACTTTAGTGACTTATATGTCACCTCCTTTTTCTTCTAATAAAGTATTGGACCCAACAAATTAAGTGTATTTTAAATCACAAGACATTTTCTGTTAAAACACTTTTTTTTAATTAATAATTATTTTCAAACTTATATATCTCGCTTATGGTTAGTTCTACATGAAAAATGCAAATAACTATTTTGTAGGAAATTTTATCACCTTTAATTTTGGTGAAAAAGTAAAAATTGATAGGAGTAACTGTTTTTGAGATATAGGCAAAAAACAAAAAAACTGTTACCTTAATTAAGCGCTTGCATATAAGCAAATTTAGTACTACTAGTATTGTTATTATAAATGTTATTGTTATTAATATGACAACTAAAGACAACTTTAAGACTTTAGTGACTTTTATGTCTCCTCCTTTTTCCTCTACAAAAGTGTTAGACACAATTAATTTAGTTTAATTTCGGTTTTTCAAACATTTTATTTTAAAGCAAATTTTTGTTAAATATTAAAAACTATAATTTGGCTTAGATTGCCTAAAAACACAGATCACACATGATCTTTTGCATAAAAATGAGAAAACGCTCATGTAACACACAAAATAAGCTCCATTTTTCCTTTTTAAAAGTATTATTATTATTATTACTTTTGTTACTATTACTATTATTATTATTATTATTATTATTATTGTTATTATTATTATTATTATTAATATTATTATTATTATTATTATTATTATTATTATTATTATTATTATTATTATTATTATTATTATTATTATTATTAAAAACTTATATTAAACAGACAGAAAACGTCGTATTCTGACACAACTTAAAACACAGATCACACATGATCTTTTGCATAGAAATGAGAAAACGCTCATATAACACAAAATAAGCTTCATTTTGGCTTAGAAAACTAAGCTTACTTTTACTACTACTATTATTTTTATTTTTATTATTATTATTATTATTACTATTATTTTTATTATTATTATTACTATTATTATTATTATTATTATTATTATTATTATTATTATTATTAATATTATTATTATTAAAGACCGATTATAACTTTTGTATAGTAAATGTTTTTATACCAGTTTTAAAATGAGTTATTAATTTTAGACAATTTCTTGCCTAAAAACACAGATCACAGATGATCTCTTGCATAGAAATGAGAAAACGCTCAGATAACACAAAATAAGCATCATTTTTGCTTAGAAAAACTAAGCTTTAATTTAGAAAGAAATTTATTATTATAACTATTACTATCATTATTATTATTATTATTATTATTATTATTGTTTCTTTTATTACTATTATTATTATTATTATTATTATTATTATTATTATTATTATTATTAACTTTTGTATAGTAAATGCTTTTATACCAGTTTTAAAATGAGTTATTAATTTTATTCAATTTCTTGCCTAAAAACACAGATCACAGATGATCTCTTGCATAGAAATGAGAAAACGCTCATATAACACACAAAATAAGCATCATTTTTGCTTAGAAAAACTAAGCTTTAATTTAGAAAGAAATTCATTATTATAAGTATTATTATTATTATTATTATTATTATTATTATGATTATTACTATTATTATTATTTTTATTACTATTATTATTATTATTATTATTATTATTATTATTATTATTATTAACTTTTGTATAGTAAATGTTTTTATACCAGTTTTAAAATGTGTTATTAATTTTAGACAATTTCTTGCCTAAAAATACAGATCACAGATGATTTCTTGCATAGAAATGAGAAAGCGCTCATATAACACACAAAATAAGCTTTGTTTTTGCTTAGAAAACTAAGCTTACTTTTATTTCTATTATTATTTTTATTATTATTATTATTATTATTATTATTATTATTATTATTATTATTATTATTATTATTGTTATTATTATTATTATTATTATTATTATTATTATTATTAAAAACTTATATTAAACAGATAGAAAACATCGTATTCTGACACAAAAAAACGAATTACGTTATAGACTTGACGAGAACGGCGTATCTCGGACTCTTATAGGACTCTTATAGGGTCAAAAATTATCAGTTTGGATTAAAACAAATTATTTTTGTTGACTCTCAGTCTGAATTGTTCATCAGTTCAAACAAAAACGGCTTACATTAGACGATCTTTTGCTTTGAACAAGAAAACTTACATCGAACAGACTAAAAACGTATTAATCTGGCATAAAAGAGCAATTTATGTATCACTTTGGATAAAGGCAGCTAATCCTATTCGTTTCATTGCTTAAAATAGACAAAATTGTTAATAAATCTAACAAAAACGCTGTATTCTAGCACAAAATACTAATTACATTATAGTTTCGACGAGAATAGCTTATTTGGAATGATTCTATGCTTCCAAACGAGTAAATTTTTAATAAACAGATGCCAAACATCATGTTTTTCCTATAAAGACATTTTATATTTCAAACATTTTATTTTAAAGCAAATTTTTGTTAAATATTATTTATATCCAACTCTATAACCCGCTTATGGTTGGTCCTACAAGAAAAATGCAAATAACTATTTTGTAGGAAATTTTATCAGCTTTAATTTTGAAAAAAAAAATAAAAATTGATAGGAGTAACTGTTTTCGAGATATAAGCAAAAAACCAATAAGAAAACTATGACTGTTACTGAACCAAAATGTAATTCAGTTTTCAATGTTTGAGACGAAGATGAAACTGCAGCATTTAAAAACGACTCTGAAGACTTCAGTGATTTTTATGTCACTTTCTTCTTCTTCTAATAAAGTATTAAACCCAATAAATTAAGTGTATTTTAAATCACAAGACATTTTCTGTTAAAGCACTTTTTTTTAAATATTAATTATTTTCAATCATATATCTCGCTAATTGTTAGTCTTACATGAAAAATGCAAATAACTATTTTGTAGGAAATTTTATCAGCTTTAATTTTAGTAAAAAGATAAAAATTGATAGGAGTAACTGTTTTCGAGATATAAGCAAGAAACCAAAAAACTGTTACCTTAATAAAGCGCTTGCATATAAGCAAATTTAGTACTATTAGTATTATTATTATTAATGTTATTGTTATTAATATGACGATTAAAGACAACTTTGAAACCTTTAGTGACTTTTATGTCTTCTTCTTTTTCCTCTACTAATGTGTTAGACACAATTAAATTAGTTTAATTTCAGTTTTTCAAACATTTTATTTTAAAGCAAATTTTTGTTAAATATTATTTAAATCCATCTCTATAACTCGCTTATGCTTGGTCCTACAAGAAAAATGCAAATAACTATTTCGTAGGAAATTTTATCAGCTTTAATTTTAGTAAAAAGATAAGAATTGATAGGAGTAACTGTTTTCGAGATATAAGCAAGAAACCAAAAAACTGTTACCTTATAAGCGAGATATAAGATTGAAAATAATTAATATTTAAAAAAGAAGTGCTTTAACAGAAAATGTCTTGTGATTTAAAATACACTTAATTTATTAGGTCCAATACTTTATTAAAAAAAAAAGGGGGTGACATATAAGTCACTGAAGTCTTCAGAGTCGATTTTAAATGCTGCATTTTCGTCTTCGTCTCAAACATTGAAAACTGAATTACATTTTTGTTCTGAAACGGTAACAGTTTTTACTTTGGTTTTTTGCTTATATCTCGAAAACAGTTACTCCTATCAATTTTTATCTTTCTTTCAAAATTAAAGCTGATAACATTTCCTACAAAATAGTTATTTGCATTTTTCTTGTAAGACCAACCATAAGCGAGTTATAAAGTTGGATATAAATAATATTTAACAAAAACTTGCTTAAAAATAAAATGTTTGAAATACTGAAATTAAACTAAATTAATTGTGTCTAACACTTTAGTAGAGAAAAAAGAAAAAGACATAAAAATCACCAAAGTCTTCAGAATCGTTTTTAGTCGTCATATTAATAACAATAACAATAACATTAATAATAACATGAAAAATGCAAATAACTATTTTGTAGGAAATTTTATCAGCTTGAATTTTAGTAAAAAGATAAAAATTGATAGGAGTAACTGTTTTCGAGATATAAGCAAGAAACCAAAACACTGTTACCTTAATTAAGCGTTTGCATATAAGCAAATTTAGTACTATTAGTATTATTATTATTAATGTTATTGTTATTAATATGACAACTAAAGACAACTCTGAAACCTTTAGTGACTTTTATGTCTTTTCCTTTTTTCTCTACTAAAGTGTTAGACACAGTTAAATTAGTTTAATTTCAGTTTTTCAAACATTTTATTTTAAAGCAAATTTTTGTTAAATATTATTTATATCCAACTCTATAACTCGCTTATGGTTGGTCCTACAAGAAAAATGCAAATAACTATTTTGTAGAATATTTTATCAGCTTTAATTTTGAAAGAAAGACAAAAATTCATAGGAGTAACTGTTTTCGAGATATAAGCAAGAAACCAAAAAACTGTTATCTTAATAAAGCGCTTGCATATAAGCAGATTTAGTACTATTAGTATTATTATTATTAATGTTATTGTTATTAATATGACGACTAAAAACGATTTTGAAGACTTTGGTGACTTTTATGTCTTTTTCTTTTTTCTCTACTAAAGTGTTAGACACAATTAATTTAGTTTAATTTCAGTATTTCAAACATTTTATTTTTAAGCAAGTTTTTGTTAAATATTATTTATATCCAACTTTATAACTCGCTTATGGTTGGTCCTACAAGAAAAATGCAAATAACTATTTTGTAGGAAATTTTATCAGCTTTAATTTTGACAGAAAGATAAAAATTGATAGGAGTAACTGTTTTCGAGATATAAGCAAAAAACCAATAAGAAAACTGTGACTGTTACTGAACAAAAATGTAATTCAGTTTTCAATGTTTGAGACGAAGACGAAACTGCAGCATTTAAAAACGACTCTGAAGACTTCAGTGACTTTTATGTCACTTCCTTTTTCTTCTAATACAGTATTGGACCCAATAAATTAAGTGTATTTTAAATCACAAGACATTTTCTGTTAAAGCACTTCTTTTTTAAATATTAATTATTTTCAATCATATATCTCGCTTATGGTTAGTCCTACATGAAAAATGCAAATAACTATTTTGTAGGAAATTTTATCAGCTTGAATTTTAGTAAAAAGATAAAAATTGATAGGAGTAACTGTTTTCGAGATATAAGCAAGAAACCAAAACACTGTTACCTTAATTAAGCGTTTGCATATAAGCAAATTTAGTACTATTAGTATTATTATTATTAATGTTATTGTTATTAATATGACAACTAAAGACAACTCTGAAACCTTTAGTGACTTTTATGTCTTTTCCTTTTTTCTCTATTAAAGTGTTAGACACAGTTAACTTAGTTTAATTTCCGTTTTTCAAACATTTTATTTTAAAGCAAATTTTTGTTAAATATTATTTATATCCAACTCTATAACTCGCTTATGGTTGGTCCTACAAGAAAAATGCAATTAACTATTTTGTAGGAACTTTTATCAGCTTTAATTTTGACAGAAAGATAAAAATTCATAGGAGTAACTGTTTTCGAGATATGAGCAAGAAACCAAAACACTGTTACCTTAATTAAGCGTTTGCATATAAGCAAATTTAGTACTATTAGTATTATTATTATTAATGTTATTGTTATTAATATGACAATTAAAGACAACTTTGAAACCTTTAGTGACTTTTATGTCTTCTTCTTTTTCCTCTACTAAAGTGTTAGACACAATTAAATTAGTTTAATTTCAGTTTTTCAAACATTTTATTTTAAAGCAAATTTTTGTTAAATATTATTTATATCCAACTCTATAACTCGCTTATGGTTGGTCCTACAAGAAAAATGCAAATAACTATTTTGTAGGAACTTTTATCAGCTTTAATTTTGACAGAAAGATAAAAATTCATAGGAGTAACTGTTTTCGAGATATAAGCAAGAAACCAAAAAACTGTTACCTTAATAAAGCGCTTGCATATAAGCAGATTTAGTACTATTAGTATTATTATTATTAATGTTATTGTTATTAATATGACGACTAAAAACGATTCTGAAGACTTTGGTGACTTTTATGTCTTTTTCTTTTTTCTCTACTAAAGTGTTAGACACAATTAATTTAGTTTAATTTCAGTATTTCAAACATTTTATTTTTAAGCAAGTTTTTGTTAAATATTATTTATATCCAACTTTATAACTCGCTTATGGTTGGTCTTACAAGAAAAATGCAAATAACTATTTTGTAGGAAATGTTATCAGCTTTAATTTTGAAAGAAAGATAAAAATTGATAGGAGTAACTGTTTTCGAGATATAAGCAAGAAACCAAAGTAAAAACTGTTACCGTTTCAGAACAAAAATGTAATTCAGTTTTCAATGTTTGAGACGAAGACGAAAATGCAGCATTTAAAATCGACTCTGAAGACTTTAGTGACTTATATGTCACCTCCTTTTTCTTCTAATAAAGTATTGGACCCAACAAATTAAGTGTATTTTAAATCACAAGACATTTTCTGTTAAAACACTTTTTTTTAATTAATAATTATTTTCAAACTTATATATCTCGCTTATGGTTAGTTCTACATGAAAAATGCAAATAACTATTTTGTAGGAAATTTTATCACCTTTAATTTTGGTGAAAAAGTAAAAATTGATAGGAGTAACTGTTTTTGAGATATAGGCAAAAAACAAAAAAACTGTTACCTTAATTAAGCGCTTGCATATAAGCAAATTTAGTACTACTAGTATTGTTATTATAAATGTTATTGTTATTAATATGACAACTAAAGACAACTTTAAGACTTTAGTGACTTTTATGTCTCCTCCTTTTTCCTCTACAAAAGTGTTAGACACAATTAATTTAGTTTAATTTCGGTTTTTCAAACATTTTATTTTAAAGCAAATTTTTGTTAAATATTAAAAACTATAATTTGGCTTAGATTGCCTAAAAACACAGATCACACATGATCTTTTGCATAAAAATGAGAAAACGCTCATGTAACACACAAAATAAGCTCCATTTTTCCTTTTTAAAAGTATTATTATTATTATTACTTTTGTTACTATTACTATTATTATTATTATTATTATTATTATTATTGTTATTATTATTATTATTATTAATATTATTGTTATTATTATTATTATTATTATTATTATTATTATTATTATTATTATTATTATTAAAAACTTATATTAAACAGACAGAAAACGTCGTATTCTGACACAACTTAAAACACAGATCACACATGATCTTTTGCATAGAAATGAGAAAACGCTCATATAACACAAAATAAGCTTCATTTTGGCTTAGAAAACTAAGCTTACTTTTACTACTACTATTATTTTTATTTTTATTATTATTATTATTATTACTATTATTTTTATTATTATTATTACTATTATTATTATTATTATTATTATTATTATTATTATTATTATTAATATTATTATTATTAAAGACCGATTATAACTTTTGTATAGTAAATGTTTTTATACCAGTTTTAAAATGAGTTATTAATTTTAGACAATTTCTTGCCTAAAAACACAGATCACAGATGATCTCTTGCATAGAAATGAGAAAACGCTCAGATAACACAAAATTAGCATCATTTTTGCTTAGAAAAACTAAGCTTTAATTTAGAAAGAAATTTATTATTATAAGTATTACTATCATTATTATTATTATTATTATTATTATTATTGTTTCTTTTATTACTATTATTATTATTATTATTATTATTATTATTATTATTATTAACTTTTGTATAGTAAATGCTTTTATACCAGTTTTAAAATGAGTTATTAATTTTATTCAATTTCTTGCCTAAAAACACAGATCACAGATGATCTCTTGCATAGAAATGAGAAAACGCTCATATAACACACAAAATAAGCATCATTTTTGCTTAGAAAAACTAAGCTTTAATTTAGAAAGAAATTCATTATTATAAGTATTATTATTATTATTATTATTATTATTATTATGATTATTACTATTATTATTATTTTTATTACTATTATTATTATTATTATTATTATTATTATTATTATTATTATTATTATTAACTTTTGTATAGTAAATGTTTTTATACCAGTTTTAAAATGTGTTATTAATTTTAGACAATTTCTTGCCTAAAAATACAGATCACAGATGATTTCTTGCATAGAAATGAGAAAGCGCTCATATAACACACAAAATAAGCTTTGTTTTTGCTTAGAAAACTAAGCTTACTTTTATTTCTATTATTATTTTTATTATTATTATTATTATTATTATTATTATTATTATTATTATTATTATTATTATTATTATTATTATTATTATTGTTATTATTATTATTATTATTATTATTATTATTATTATTATTAAAAACTTATATTAAACAGATAGAAAACATCGTATTCTGACACAAAAAAACGAATTACGTTATAGACTTGACGAGAACGGCGTATCTCGGACTCTTATAGGACTCTTATAGGGTCAAAAATTATCAGTTTGGATTAAAACAAATTATTTTTGTTGACTCTCAGTCTGAATTGTTCATCAGTTCAAACAAAAACGGCTTACATTAGACGATCTTTTGCTTTGAACAAGAAAACTTACATCGAACAGACTAAAAACGTATTAATCTGGCATAAAAGAGCAATTTATGTATCACTTTGGATAAAGGCAGCTAATCCTATTCGTTTCATTGCTTAAAATAGACAAAATTGTTAATAAATCTAACAAAAACGCTGTATTCTAGCACAAAATACTAATTACATTATAGTTTCGACGAGAATAGCTTATTTGGAATGATTCTATGCTTCCAAACGAGTAAATTTTTAATAAACAGATGCCAAACATCATGTTTTTCCTATAAAGACATTTTATATTTCAAACATTTTATTTTAAAGCAAATTTTTGTTAAATATTATTTATATCCAACTCTATAACCCGCTTATGGTTGGTCCTACAAGAAAAATGCAAATAACTATTTTGTAGGAAATTTTATCAGCTTTAATTTTGAAAAAAAAAATAAAAATTGATAGGAGTAACTGTTTTCGAGATATAAGCAAAAAACCAATAAGAAAACTATGACTGTTACTGAACCAAAATGTAATTCAGTTTTCAATGTTTGAGACGAAGATGAAACTGCAGCATTTAAAAACGACTCTGAAGACTTCAGTGATTTTTATGTCACTTTCTTCTTCTTCTAATAAAGTATTAAACCCAATAAATTAAGTGTATTTTAAATCACAAGACATTTTCTGTTAAAGCACTTTTTTTTAAATATTAATTATTTTCAATCATATATCTCGCTAATTGTTAGTCTTACATGAAAAATGCAAATAACTATTTTGTAGGAAATTTTATCAGCTTTAATTTTAGTAAAAAGATAAAAATTGATAGGAGTAACTGTTTTCGAGATATAAGCAAGAAACCAAAAAACTGTTACCTTAATAAAGCGCTTGCATATAAGCAAATTTAGTACTATTAGTATTATTATTATTAATGTTATTGTTATTAATATGACGATTAAAGACAACTTTGAAACCTTTAGTGACTTTTATGTCTTCTTCTTTTTCCTCTACTAATGTGTTAGACACAATTAAATTAGTTTAATTTCAGTTTTTCAAACATTTTATTTTAAAGCAAATTTTTGTTAAATATTATTTAAATCCATCTCTATAACTCGCTTATGCTTGGTCCTACAAGAAAAATGCAAATAACTATTTCGTAGGAAATTTTATCAGCTTTAATTTTAGTAAAAAGATAAGAATTGATAGGAGTAACTGTTTTCGAGATATAAGCAAGAAACCAAAAAACTGTTACCTTATAAGCGAGATATAAGATTGAAAATAATTAATATTTAAAAAAGAAGTGCTTTAACAGAAAATGTCTTGTGATTTAAAATACACTTAATTTATTAGGTCCAATACTTTATTAAAAAAAAAAGGGGGTGACATATAAGTCACTGAAGTCTTCAGAGTCGATTTTAAATGCTGCATTTTCGTCTTCGTCTCAAACATTGAAAACTGAATTACATTTTTGTTCTGAAACGGTAACAGTTTTTACTTTGGTTTTTTGCTTATATCTCGAAAACAGTTACTCCTATCAATTTTTATCTTTCTTTCAAAATTAAAGCTGATAACATTTCCTACAAAATAGTTATTTGCATTTTTCTTGTAAGACCAACCATAAGCGAGTTATAAAGTTGGATATAAATAATATTTAACAAAAACTTGCTTAAAAATAAAATGTTTGAAATACTGAAATTAAACTAAATTAATTGTGTCTAACACTTTAGTAGAGAAAAAAGAAAAAGACATAAAAATCACCAAAGTCTTCAGAATCGTTTTTAGTCGTCATATTAATAACAATAACAATAACATTAATAATAACATGAAAAATGCAAATAACTATTTTGTAGGAAATTTTATCAGCTTGAATTTTAGTAAAAAGATAAAAATTGATAGGAGTAACTGTTTTCGAGATATAAGCAAGAAACCAAAACACTGTTACCTTAATTAAGCGTTTGCATATAAGCAAATTTAGTACTATTAGTATTATTATTATTAATGTTATTGTTATTAATATGACAACTAAAGACAACTCTGAAACCTTTAGTGACTTTTATGTCTTTTCCTTTTTTCTCTACTAAAGTGTTAGACACAGTTAAATTAGTTTAATTTCAGTTTTTCAAACATTTTATTTTAAAGCAAATTTTTGTTAAATATTATTTATATCCAACTCTATAACTCGCTTATGGTTGGTCCTACAAGAAAAATGCAAATAACTATTTTGTAGAATATTTTATCAGCTTTAATTTTGAAAGAAAGACAAAAATTCATAGGAGTAACTGTTTTCGAGATATAAGCAAGAAACCAAAAAACTGTTATCTTAATAAAGCGCTTGCATATAAGCAGATTTAGTACTATTAGTATTATTATTATTAATGTTATTGTTATTAATATGACGACTAAAAACGATTTTGAAGACTTTGGTGACTTTTATGTCTTTTTCTTTTTTCTCTACTAAAGTGTTAGACACAATTAATTTAGTTTAATTTCAGTATTTCAAACATTTTATTTTTAAGCAAGTTTTTGTTAAATATTATTTATATCCAACTTTATAACTCGCTTATGGTTGGTCCTACAAGAAAAATGCAAATAACTATTTTGTAGGAAATGTTATCAGCTTTAATTTTGAAAGAAAGATAAAAATTGATAGGAGTAACTGTTTTCGAGATATAAGCAAAAAACCAAAGTAAAAACTGTTACCGTTTCAGAACAAAAATGTAATTCAGTATTCAATGTTTGAGACGAAGACGAAAATGCAGCATTTAAAATCGACTCTGAAGACTTCAGTGACTTATATGTCACTCCCTTTTTTTTTTAATAAAGTATTGGACCTAATAAATTAAGTGTATTTTAAATCACAAGACATTTTCTGTTAAAGCACTTCTTTTTTAAATATTAATTATTTTCAATCTTATATCTCGCCTATGGTTAGTCCTACATAAAAAATGCAAATAACTATTTTGTAGGAAATTTTATCAGCTTGAATTTTAGTCAAAAGATAAAAATTGATAGGAGTAACTGTTTTCGAGATATGAGCAAGAAACCAAAACACTGTTACCTTAATTAAGCGTTTGCATATAAGCAAATTTAGTACTATTAGTATTATTATTATTAATGTTATTGTTATTAATATGACGATTAAAGACAACTTTGAAACCTTTAGTGAATTTTTTTCTTGCTTATTTCTCGAAAACAGTTACTCCTATCAATTTTTATCTTTTTACTAAAATTAAAGCTGATAAAATTTCCTACAAAATAGTTATTTGCATTTTTCTTGTAGGACCAACCATAAGCGAGTTATAGAGATGGATATAAATAATATTTAACAAAAATTTGCTTTAAAATAAAATGTTTGAAATACTGAAATTAAACTAAATTAATTGTGTCTAACACTTTAGTATAGGAAAAAGGAGAAGACATAAAAGTCACCAAAGTCTTTAGAGACTTTTTTAGTCGTCATTTTAATAACAATAACATTAATAATAATAATACTAATAGTACTAAATTTGCTAATATGCAAGCGCTTTATTAAGGTAACAGTTTTTTGGTTTTTTGCTTATATCTCGAAAACAGTTACTCCTATCAATTTTTATCTTTTTACTAAAATTAAAGCTGATAAAATTTCCTACAAAATAGTTATTTGCATTTTTTTTGAAGGACCAAGCATAAGCGAGTTATAGAGATGGATATAAATAATATTTAACAAAAATTTGCTTTAAAATAAAATGTTTGAAATACTGAAATTAAACTAAATTAATTGTGTCTAACACTTTAGTAGAGGAAAAAGAAAAAGACATAAAAGTCACTAAAGGTTTTAGAATCGTCTTTAGTCGTCATATTAATAACAATAACATTAATAATAATAATACTAATAGTACTAAATTTGCTTATATGCAAGCGCTTAATTAAGGTAACAGTTTCTTGCTTATATCTCGAAAACAGTTACTCCTATCAATTTTTATCTTTTTACTAAAATTAAAGCTTATAAAATTTCCTACAAAATAGTTATTTGCATTTTTTATGTAGAACTAACCATAAGCGAGATATAAGTTTGAAAATAATTAATATTTAAAGAAAAAGTGCATTAACAGAAAATGTCTTGTGATTTAAAATACACTTAATTTAATGGGTCCAATACTTTATTAGAAGAAAAAGGAGGTGACATAAAAGTCACCAAAATTTTCAGAGTTGTTTTTAGTACTAAATTTGCTTATATGTAAGCCCTTAATTAAGGTAACAGTTTTTTGGTTTCTTGCTTATATCTCGAAAACAGTTACTCCTATCAATTTTTATCTTTTCACTAAAATTAAAGCTGATAAAATTTCCTACAAAATAGTTATTTGCATTTTTTATGTAGGACTAACCATAAGCGAGATATAAGTTTGTAAATAATTAATATTTAAAAAAAAATTGCTTTAACAGAAAATGTCTTGTGATTTAAAATACACTTAATTTAATGGGTCCAATACTTTATTAGAAGAAAAAAAAGGTGACATAAAAGTCACTGAAGTTTTCAGAGTTGTTTTTAAATGCTGCATTTTCGTCTTAGTCTCAAATATTGAAAACTGAATTACATTTTTGTTCAGTAGCAGTTACAGTTTTCTTATTGGTTTTTTGCTTATATCTCGAAACCAGTTACTCTTATCAATTTTTACCTTTTTTTCAAAATTAAAGCTGATACAATTTCCTACAAAATAGTTAATTGCATTTTTTTTGTAAGACCAACCATAAGCGAGTTATAGAGTTGGATATAAATAATCTTTAACAAAAATTTGCTTTAAAATAAAATGTTTGATAATCCGAAATTAAACTAAATTAATTAAGACTAACACATTAGTAGAGGAAAAAGGAGAAGACATAAAAGTCACCAAAATCTTGAGAGTCGTTTTTAGTCGTCATATTAATAACAATAACATTAATAATAATAATACTAATATTACTAAATTTGCTTATATGCAAGCGCTTAATTAAGGCAACAGTTTCTTGCTTATATCTCGAAAACAGTTACTCCTATCAATTTTTATCTTTTTACAAAAATTAAAGCTGATAAAATTTCCTACAAAATAGTTATTTGCATTTTTTATGTAGAACTAACCATAAGCGAGATATAAGTTTGAAAATAATTAATATTTAAAGAAAAAGTGCTTTAACAGAAAATGTCTTGTGATTTAAAATACACTTAATTTAATGGGTTCAATACTTTATTAGAAGAAAAAGGAGGTGACATAAAAGTCACCAAAGTCTTCAGAGTGGTTTTTAGTACTAAATTTGCTTATATGTAAGCCCTTAATTAAGGTAACAGCTTTTTGGTTTCTTGCTTATATCTCGAAAACAGTTACTCCTATCAATTTTTATTTTTTCACTAAAATTAAAGCTGATAAATTTCCTACAAAATACTTATTTGCATTTTTCATGTAGGACTAACCATAAGCGAGATATAAGTTTGAAAATAATTAATATTTAAAAAAAAAGTGTTTTAACAGAAAATGTCTTGGGATTTAAAATACACTTAATTTATTGGGTCCAATAGTTTATTAGAAGAAAAAGGAGGTGACATAAAAGTCACTGAAGTCTTCAGAGTCGATTTTAAATGCTGCATTTTCGTCTTCGTCTCAAACATTGAAAACTGAATTACATTTTTGTTCAGTAACAGTTACAGTTTTCTTATTGGTTTTTTGCTTATATCTCGAAAACTGTTACTCCTATCAATTTTTATCTTTATTTCAAAATTAAAGCTGATAAAATTTCCTACAAAATCGTTATTTGCATTTTTCTTGTAGGACCAACCATAAGCGAGTTATTGAGTTGGATATAAATAATATTTAACAAAAATTTGCTTTAAAATAAAATGTTTGAAAAACTGAAATTAAACTAATTTAATTGTGTCTAACACTTTAGTAGAGGAAAAAGAAAAAGACATAAAAGTCACTAAAGGTTTCAGAGTCGTCTTTAGTCGTCATATTAATAACAATAACATTAATGATAATAATACTAATAGTACTAAATTTGCTTATATGCAAACGCTTAATTAAGATAACAGTGTTTTGGTTTCTTGCTTATATCTCGAAAACAGTTACTCCTATAAATTTTTATCTTTTTACTAAAATTAAAGCTGATAAAATTTCCTACAAAATAGTTGTTTGCATTTCTTTTGTAAGACCAACCATAAGCGAGTTATAGAGTTGGATATAAATAATCGTCAACAAAAATTTGCTTTAAAATAAAATGTTTGAAAAACCGAAATTAAACTAAATTAATTGAGTCTAACACTTTAGTATAGGAAAAAGGAGAAGACATAAAAGTCACCAAAGTCTTCAGAGTCGTTTTTAGTCGTCATTTTAATAACAATAACATTAATAATAATAATACTAATAGTACTAAATTTGCTTATATGCAAGCGCTTTATTAAGGTAACAGTTTTTTGGTTTCTTGCTTATATCTCGAAAACAGTTACTCCTATCAATTTTTATCTTTTTTTATTTTTATATCAAATTTTTGTTAAAGATTATTTATATCCAACTCTATAACTCGCTTATAGTTGGTCCTACAAAAAAATGCAAAAAACTATTTTGTAAAAAATTTTATCAGCTTTAATTTTGAAGGAAAGATAAAAATTGATAGGAGTAACTGTTTTCGAGATATAAGCAAAAAACCAAAGTGAAAACTGTAACAGTTACTAAACAAAAATGTAATTCAGTATTTAATGTTTGAGACGAAGACGAAAATGTAGCATTTACTGTCACCTCCTTTTTCTTCTAATTAAGTATTGGACCCAATAAATTAAGTGTATTTTAAATCACAAGACATTTTCTGTTAAAGCACATTTTTTTTAATTATTAATTATTTTCAAACTTATATCTTGCTTATGGTTAGTTCTACATGAAAAATGCAAATAACGATTTTGAAGGAAATTTTATCAGCTTTAATTTTGGTGAAAAGGTAAAAACTGATAGGAGTAACTGTTTTCGAGATATAAGCAAACAACAAAAAAACTGTTACCTTAATTAAGCGCTTGCATATAAGCAAATTTAGTACTAATAGTATTGTTATTATTAATGTTATTGTTATTAATATGACGACTAAAGACGATTCTGAAGAGTTTAGTGACTTTTATGTCTCCTCCTTTTTCCTCTACTAAAGTGTTAGACACAATTAATTTAGTTTAATTTCGGTTTTTCAAACATTTTATTTTAAAGCAAATTTTTGTTTAATATTATTTATATCCAACTCTATAACTTGCTTATGCTTGGTCCTACAAGAAAAATGTAAATAACTATTTTGGTGTTTTTGAGATATAAGCAAAAAACCAAAGTGAAAACTGTTACAGTTACTTAACAAAAATGTAATTCAGTTTTCAATGTTTGAGACGAAGACGAAAATGCAGCATTTAAAAACGACTCTGAAGACTTCAGTGACTTTTATGTCACCTCCTTTTTCTTCTAATAAAGTATTGGACCCAATAAATTAAGTGTATTTTAAATCACAAGACATTTTCTGTTAAAGCACTTTTTTTTTAAATATTAATTATTTTCAAACTTATATCTCGCTTATGGTTAGTCCTACATGAAAAATGCAAATAAATATTTTGTAGGAAATTTTATCAGCTTTAATTTTAGTAAAAATTTAAAAATTGATAGGAGTAACTGTTTTCGAGATATAAGCAAGAAACCAAAAAACTGTTACCTTAATTAAGCGCTTGCTTATAAGCAAATTTAGTAATATTAGTATTATTATTATTAATGTTATTGTTATTAATATGACGACTAAAAACGACTCTCAAGACTTTGGTGACTTTTATGTCTTCTCCTTTTACCTCTACTAAAGTGTTAGTCTTAGTTTAGTTTAATTTCGGTTTTTCAAACATTTTATTTTAAAGCAAATTTTTGTTAAAGATTATTTATATCCAACTCTATAACTCGCTTATGGTTGGTCCTACAAAAAAATGCAAATAACTATTTTGTAGGAAATTTTATCAGCTTTAATTTTGAAAAAAAGATAAAAATTGATAGGAGTAACTGTTTTCGAGATATAAACAAGAAACCAAAAAACTGTTACCTTAATTAAGCGTTTGCATATAAACAAATTTAGTACTATTAGTATTATTATTATTAATGTTATTGTTATTAATATGACGACTAAAGACGACTCTGAAACATTTAGTGACTTTTATGTCTTCTCCTTTTTCCTCTACTAAAGTGTTAGACACAATTAATTTAGTTTAATTCCGGTTTTTCAAGCATTTTATTTTAAAGCAAATTTTTGTTAAATATTATTTATATCCAACTCTATAACTCGTTTATTCTTGGTCCTACAAGAAAAATGTAAATAACTATTTTGTTGGAAATTTTATCAGCTTTAATTTTGAAAGAAAGATAAAATTTGATAAGAGTAACTGTTTTCGAGATATAAGCAAAAAACCAATAAGAAAACTGTAACTGTTACTGAACAAAAATGTAATTCAGTTTTCGATGTTTGAGACGAAGACAAAAATGCAGCATTTAAAAACGACTCTGAAGACTTCAGTGACTTTTATGTTACCTCCTTTTTCTTCTAATAAAGTATTGGACCCAATAAATTAAGTGTATTTTAAATCACAAGACATTTTCTGTTAAAACACTTTTTTTTAATTATTAATTATTTTCAAACTTATATCTCGCTTATGGTTAGTTCTACATGAAAAATGCAAATAACTATTTTGTAGGAAATTTTATCACCTTTAATTTTGGTGAAAAAGTAAAAATTGTTAGGAGTAACTGTTTTCGAGATATAAGCAAAAAACAAAAAAACTGTTACCTTAAGTAAGCGCTTGCATATAAGCAAATTTAGTACTACTAGTATTGTTATTATAAATGTTATTGTTATTAATATGACGACTAAAGACAACTCTAAGACTTCAGTGACTTTTATGTCTCCTCCTTTTTCCTCTACTAAAGTGTTAGACACAATTAATTTAGTTTAATTTCAGTTTTTCAAACATTTTATTTTAAAGCAAATTTTTGTTAAATATTAAAAACTATAAAATGGGTTAGATTGCCTAAAAACACAGATCACACATGATCTTTTGCATAGAAATGAGAAAACGCTCATGTAACACACAAAATAAGCTCCATTTTTCCTTATTAAAAGTATTATTATTATTATTACTTATGTTACTATTACTATTATTATTATTATTATTATTATTATTACTATTATTATTATTATTATTATCATTATTATTATTATTATTATTATTATTATTATTATTATTATTATTAATTTTATTATTATTAAAAACTGATTATAACTTTTGTATAGTAAATGTTTTTATACCAGTTTTAAAATGAGATATTAATTTTAGACAATTTGTTGCCTAAAAACACAGATCACAGATGATTTCTTGCATAGAAATGAGAAAACGCTCATATAACACGCAAAATAAGCTTCATTTTTGCTTAGAAAACTAAGCTTACTTTTATTACTATTATTATTTTCATTATTATTATTATTAATATTATTATTATTATTACTATTATTATTATTATTATTATTATTATTATTATTATTGTTATTATTATTATTATTAAAAACTTATATTAAACAGACAGAAAACGTCGTATTCTGACACAAAAAAACGAATTACGTTATAGACTTGACGAGATCGGCGTATCTCGGACTCTTATAGGACTCTTATAGGGTCAAAAAGTATCAGTTTGGATTAAAACAAATTATTTTTGTTGAGTCTCAGTCTGAATTGTTTATCAGTTCAAACAAAAACGGCTTATTTTAGACGATCTTTTGCTTTGAACAAGAAAACTTACATAGAACAGATTAAAAACGTATTAATCTGGCATAAAAGAGCAATTTATATATCACTTCGGATAAAGGCAGCTAATCCTATTCGTTTTATTGCTTAAAATAGACAAAATTGTTAATAAATCTAACAAAAACGCTGTATTCTAGCACAAAATACTAATTACATTATAGTTTCGACGAGAATAGCTTATTTGGAATGATTCTATGCTTCCAAACGAGTAAATTTTTATTAAACAGATGCCAAACATCATGTTTTGTCCTATAAAAACATTTTATATTGCAGTTTGTATTAAAACAAAATATTTTCGTTGATTCTTTGTTAGAAGCAGCAAACCTAACATTAAAGAATCTGAAAACTTTGTATTCGGACACAAACCACCGAATTTTGTATCAGTTTAGACAAAAACGGTTGATTTTCGACAATATTTTGCTTTGAACAAGAAAACATATCAAACTGACTAAAAACGTCTTATTTTAGCACAAAACAAAAGATTTGCGTTATAGTCTTAACGAGAGCTGTTAATTTCAAACGGTTCTATGCTTTGAAACGAGTAAACTTTCACTGTACAGAGGAAAAACATCTTATTTCGCCTTTTAAAAACGATTCATGCCACAGTTTGGATAAAAACCAATTATTTTCGTTAATTCATTGTTACAAACATGAAACCTTACATCAAAGTAACTGAAAACCCCTTATTCAGGCACAGAAATTCGAATTACGTTTCAGTCTGAACAAAAACTGCTTACTTTAGACGATCCTTTGATTTGAATACAAAAACTTACATTAAAAAGATTAAAAACGTCTTATTCTGGCTGAAAACTGCAAATTATATATTACTCTAGATAAAAGCAATTTATCCTGATTACTCCTTTACTTAGAATAGAGTAAACTTGTATAAAACTTAATAAAAACTTTAAATTTCGTCTCAAAGAAATAATTTACGTTATAGTTTTGACCAGCACTGTTTATTTCAAACGATTTTATGATTCGAAACTAATGAACTTTTATGGGGCAGATGCAAAACCACATATATAAGGTATATAAAGCGTTGTTTTAAAGCAAATTATTACCTTTTGCAACAAGAAATTTCACGTCAAAGAAACTGAAAACATCGTATCCATGCACAAATATCGAATTACGTATCAGTTTAGGCAAATACAGCTTATTTTAAACGATTCCTTGCTATAAACAAGAAAAATTTTATCAAACATATTGAAAATGTCTTATTCTCGAAAATAAGAGCAAATTATGTATCAGTTTTAACAAAAGCGGATTACTCTGTTTGATTCTATGCTTAGAGTAGAGTAAACTACTATAAAACGTAATGAAAACTCTATATTCAAGCTCAAAAGAACAAATTACGTTATAGTTTTGACAAAAAAAAATTATTTCGGACGACTACATATTTCGAAGTAAGCAAACTTTAATTGAACAAGTGCAAAAGCTAATACTTTGCTTTAAAATAACGATTTATGTGGTAATATGGTATTTTGCATCTGTCCTATAAAAGTTTACTCGTTTCGCTCCATTGAATCATTCGAAATAAATTATTTTGACACAACAACGAAAATAATTTTTTTGTTTAAACTGTAACATGTCGTTTTAATTAAACGAACTAAGACGTTTGGCATCTGTTTAGTGAAAGTTTTCTCGTTTGGGGGCATAAAATCGTTTGAAATTAACAGTTCTGGTCAAAACTATAACGTAAATTATTTCTTTGAGACGAAATTTAAAGTTTTCATTAAGTTTTATACAAGTTTGCTCTATTCTAAGCAAAGGAGTAATCAGGATAAACTGCTTTTATCCAAAGTAATACATAATTTGCAGTTTTGAGCCAGAATAAGACGTTTTTAATCTTTTTAATGTAAGTTTTCGTGTTCAAAAGAAAGAATCGTCTAAAATAAGCAATTTGTGTCCAGACTGAAACGTAATTTGATTTTCTGGGCCTGAATAAGAGGTTTTCAGTTTCTTTGATGTAAGGTTTCTTGTTTGTAACAATGAATAAACGAAAATCATTGGTTTTAATCCAAACTGTGACATAAATCGTTTTTTAAAGGCGAAATCAGACGTTTTGCCTCTGTTCAGTGAAAGTATACTGGTTTCAAAGCATAGAATCGTTTGAAATTAACAGTTCTCGTCAAGACTATAACGCAAATCTTTAAAGTGATACAAAGAAATAATTTACGTAATAGTTTTGACCAGAACTGTTAATTTCAAACGATTTTATGCCCCCAAACGAGAAAACTTTCACTAAGCAGATGCCAAACGTCTTAGTTCGTTTTATAAAAGCGACTTATGTTACAGTTTAAACAAAAACAAATTATTTGTGTTGTTGTTGTGTCAAAATAATTTATTTCTAATGATTCAATGGAGCGAAACGGGTAAACTTTTATAGGACAGATGCAAAATACCATATTACCACATAAATCTTATTTTAAAGCATAGTATTAGCTTTTGCACATGTTCAATTAAAGTTTGCTTACTTCGAAGTATGTAATCGTCCGAAATATTTTTTTTTGTCAAAACTATAACGTAATTTGTTCTTTTGAGCTTGAATATAGAGTTTTCATTACGTTTTATAGTAGTTTACTCTACTATAAGCATAGAATCAAACAGAGTAATCCGCTTTTGTTAAAACTGATACATAATTTGCTCTTATTTTCAAGAATAAGACGTTTTCAATATGCTTGATAAAATTTTTCTTGTTTATAGCAAGGAATCGTTTAAAATAAGCTGTATTTGCCTAAACTGATACGTAATTAGATATTTATGTATTGATACGAAGTTTTCAGTTTCTTTGACGTGAAATTTCTTGTTGCAAAAGGTAATACTTTGCTTTAAAACAACGCTTTATATGGTAATATGTGGTTTTGCATCTGCCCCATAAAAGTTCATTAGTTTCGAATCATAATTTCGTTTGAAATAAACAGTGCTGGTCAAAACTATAACGTAAATTATTTCTTTGAGACGAAATTTAAAGTTTTCATTAAGTTTTATACAAGTTTACTCTATTCTAAGTAAAGGAGTAATCAGGATAAATTGCTTTTATCTAGAGTAATATATAATTTGCAGTTTTCAGCCAGAATAAGACGTTTTTAATCTTTTTAATGTAAGTTTTCGTGTTCAAAACAAAGGATCGTCTAAAATAAGCAGTTTTTGTCCAGACTGAAACGTAATTCGAATTTCTGTGCCTAAATAAGGGGTTTTCAGTTTCTTTGATGTAAGGTTTCTTGTTTGTAACAATGAATTAACAAAAATAATTGGTTTTTATCCAAACTGTGGCATGAATCAGCTTTAAGACTATAACGCAAATCTTTTGTTTTGTGCTAAAATAAGACGTTTTTAGTCAGTTTGATATAAGCTTTCTTGTTCAAAGCAAAATATTGTCGAAAATCAACCGTTTTTGTCTAAACTGAAACAAAATTCGGTGGTTTGTGTCCGAATACAAAGTTTTCAGATTCTTTAATGTTAGGTTTGCTGCTTCTAACAAAGAATCAACGAAAATATTTTGTTTTAATACAAACTGCAATATAAAATGTCTTTATAGGACAAAACATGATGTTTGGCATCTGTTTATTAAAAATTTACTCGTTTGGAAGCATAGAATCATTCCAAATAAGCTATTCTCGTCGAAACTATAATGTAATTAGTATTTTGTGCTAGAATACAGCGTTTTTGTTAGATTTATTAACAATTTTGTCTATTTTAAGCAATGAAACGAATAGGATTAGCTGCCTTTATCCAAAGTGATACATAAATTGCTCTTTTATGCCAGATTAATACGTTTTTAGTCTGTTCGATGTAAGTTTTCTTGTTCAAAGCAAAAGATCGTCTAAAGTAAGCCGTTTTTGTTTGAACTGATAAACAATTCAGACTGAGAGTCAACAAAAATAATTTGTTTTAATCCAAACTGATAATTTTTGACCCTATAAGAGTCCTATAAGAGTCCGAGATACGCCGTTCTCGTCAAGTCTATAACGTAATTCGCTTTTTTGTGTCAGAATACGACGTTTTCTGTCTGTTTAATATAAGTTTTTAATAATAATAATAATAATAATAATAACAATAATAATAATAATAATAATAATAACAATAATAATAATAATAATAATAATAATAATAATAATAATAATAATAATAAAAATAATAATAGAAACAAAAGTAAGCTTAGTTTTCTAAGCAAAAATGAAGCTTATTTTGTGTGTTATATGAGCGCTTTCTCATTTCTATGCAAGAAATCATCTGTGATCTGTATTTTTAGGCAAGAAATTGTCTAAAATTAATAACTCATTTTAAAACTGGTATAAAAACATTTACTATACAAAAGTTAATAATAATAATAATAATAATAATAATAATAGTAATAGTAATAATAATAATAATAATAATAATAATAATAATAATAATAATAGTAATAAAAGAAATAATAATAATAATAATAATAATAATAATACTTATAATAATGAATTTCTTTCTAAATTAAAGCTTAGTTTTTCTAAGCAAAAATGATGCTTATTTTGTGTGTTATATGAGCGTTTTCTCATTTCTATGCAAGAGATCATCTGTGATCTGTGTTTTTAGGCAAGAAATTGAATAAAATTAATAACTCATTTTAAAACTGGTATAAAAACATTTACTATACAAAAGTTAATAATAATAATAATAATAATAATAATAATAATAATAATAATAATAATAATAATAATAATAATAATAATAATAGTAATAATAATAATAATAATAATAATAATAATAATAATAATAATAATAATAATAATAATGATAATAATACTTATAATAATGAATTTCTTTCTAAATTAAAGCTTAGTTTTTCTAAGCAAAAATGATGCTTATTTTGTGTGTTATATGAGCGTTTTCTCATTTCTATGCAAGAGATCATCTGTGATCTGTGTTTTTAGGCAAGAAATTGAATAAAATTAATAACTCATTTTAAAACTGGTATAAAAACATTTACTATACAAAAGTTAATAATAATAATAATAATAATAATAATAATAATAATAATAATAATAATAATAATAATAGTAATAATAATAATAATAATAGTAATAATGATAATAATACTTATAATAATGAATTTCTTTCTAAATTAAAGCTTAGTTTTTCTAAGCAAAAATGATGCTTATTTTGTGTGTTATATGAGCGCTTTCTCATTTCTATGCAAGAAATCATCTGTGATCTGTATTTTTAGGCAAGAAATTGTCTAAAATTAATAACTCATTTCAAAACTGGTATAAAAACATTTACTATACAAAAGTTAATAATAATAATAATAACAATAATAATAATAATAATAATAATAATAATAATAATAATAATAATAATAATAATAATAATAATAATAATAATAATAAAAATAATAATAGGAATAAAAGTAAGCTTAGTTTTCTAAGCAAAAATGAAGCTTATTTTGTGTGTTATATGAGCGCTTTCTCATTTCTATGCAAGAAATCATCTGTGATCTGTATTTTTAGGCAAAAAATTGTCTAAAATTAATAACTCATTTTAAAACTGGTATAAAAACATTTACTATACAAAAGTTAATAATAATAATAATAATAGTAATAATAATAATAATAATAATAATAGTAATAAAAGAAATAATAATAATAATAATAATAATAATAATAATAATAATAATAATAATAATAATAATAATAATAATAATAATAATAATAATAGTAATAAAAGAAACAATAATAATAATAATAATAATAATAATAATAATGATAATAATACTTATAATAATAAATTTCTTTCTAAATTAAAGCTTAGTTTTTCTAAGCAAAAATGATGCTCATTTTGTGTTATCTGAGCGTTTTCTCATTTCTATGCAAGAGATCATCTGTGATCTGTGTTTTTAGGCAAGAAATTGTCTAAAATTAATAACTCATTTTAAAACTGGTATAAAAACATTTACTATACAAAAGTTATAATCGGTTTTTAATAATAATAATATTAATAATAATAATAATAATAATAATAATAATAATAATAATAATAATAATAATAATAATAATAATAATAATAGTAATAATAATAATAAAAATAATAGTAATAATAATAATAATAATAAAAATAAAAATAATAGTAGTAGTAAAAGAAAGCTTAGTTTTCTAAGCCAAAATGAAAGCTTATTTTGTGTTATATGAGCGTTTTCTCATTTCTATGCAAAAGATCATGTGTGATCTGTGTTTTAAGTTGTGTCAGAATACGACGTTTTCTGTCTGTTTAATATAAGTTTTTAATAATAATAATAATAATAATAATAATAATAATAATAATAATAATAATAATAATAATAATAATAATAATAATAATAATAATAATAATAATAACAATAATAATAATAATAATAATAATAATAATAATAATAATAATAGTAATAGTAACAAAAGTAATAATAATAATAATACTTTTAAAAAGGAAAAATGGAGCTTATTTTGTGTGTTACATGAGCGTTTTCTCATTTTTATGCAAAAGATCATGTGTGATCTGTGTTTTTAGGCAATCTAAGCCATTTTATAGTTTTTAATATTTAACAAAAATTTGCTTTAAAATAACATGTTTGAAAAACCGAAATTAAACTAAATTAATTGTGTCTAACACTTTAGTAGAGGAAAAAGGAGAGACATAAAAGTCACTAAAGTCTTAAAGTTGTCTTTAGTCGTCATATTAATAACAATAACATTTATAATAGCAATACTAGTAGTACTAAATTTGCTTATATGCAAGCGCTTAATTAAGGTAACAGTTTTTTTGTTTTTTGCCTATATCTCGAAAACAGTTACTCCTATCAATTTTTACTTTTTCACCAAAATTAAAGGTGATAAAATTTCCTACAAAATAGTTATTTGCATTTTTCATGTTGAACTAACCATAAGCGAGATATAAGTTTGAAAATAATTATTAATTAAAAAAAAGTGTTTTAACAGAAAATGTCTTGTGATTTAAAATACACTTAATTTATTGGGTCCAATACTTTATTAGAAGAAAAAGGAGGTGACATAAAAGTCACTGAAGTCTTCAGAGTCGTTTTTAAATGCTGCATTTTTGACTTCGTCTCAAACATTGAAAACTGAATTACATTTTTGTTCAGTAACAGTTACAGTTTTCTTATTGGTTTTTTGCTTATATCTCGAAAACAGTTACTCCTATCAAATTTTATCTTTCTTTCAAAATTAAAGCCGATAAAATTTCCAACAAAATAGTTATTTACATTTTTCTTGTAGGACCAAGCATAAACGAGTTATAGAGTTGGATATAAATAATATTTAACAAAAATTTACTTTAAAATAAAATGTTTGAAAAACTGAAATTAAACTAATTTAATTGTGTCTAACACTTTAGTAGAGGAAAAAGAAGAAGACATAAAAGTCACTAAAGGTTTCAAAGTTGTCTTTAATCGTCATATTAATAACAATAACATTAATAATAATAATACTAATAGTACTAAATTTGCTTATATGCAAACGCTTAATTAAGGTAACAGTGTTTTGGTTTCTTGCTCATATCTCGAAAACAGTTACTCCTATCAATTTTTATCTTTTTACTAAAATTCAAGCTGATAAAATTTCCTACAAAATAGTTATTTGCATTTTTTATGTAGGACTAACCATAAGCGAGATATAAGATTGAAAATAATTAATATTTAAAAAAGAAGTGCTTTAACAGAAAATGTCTTGTGATTTAAAATACACTTAATTTATTAGGTCCAATACTTTATTAAAAAAAAAGGGGGTGACATATAAGTCACTGAAGTCTTCAGAGTCGATTTTAAATGCTGCATTTTCGTCTTCGTCTCAAACATTGAAAACTGAATTACATTTTTGTTCTGAAACGGTAACAGTTTTTACTTTGGTTTTTTGCTTATATCTCGAAAACAGTTACTCCTATCAATTTTTATCTTTCTGTCAAAATTAAAGCTGATAAAATTTCCTACAAAATAGTTATTTGCATTTTTCTTGTAGGACCAACCATAAGCGAGTTATAGAGTTGGATATAAATAATATTTAACAAAAATTTGCTTTAAAATAAAATGTTTGAAAAACTGAAATTAAACTAATTTAATTGTGTCTAACACTTTAGTAGAGGAAAAAGAAGAAGACATAAAAGTCACTAAAGGTTTTAAAGTTGTCTTTAATCGTCATATTAATAACAATAACATTAATAATAATAATACTAATAGTACTAAATTTGCTTATATGCAAACGCTTAATTAAGGTAACAGTGTTTTGGTTTCTTGCTCATATCTCGAAAACAGTTACTCCTATCAATTTTTATCTTTTTACTAAAATTCAAGCTGATAAAATTTCCTACAAAATAGTTATTTGCATTTTTTATGTAGGACTAACCATAAGCGAGATATAAGATTGAAAATAATTAATATTTAAAAAAGAAGTGCTTTAACAGAAAATGTCTTGTGATTTAAAATACACTTAATTTATTAGGTCCAATACTTTATTAAAAAAAAAAAGGGGGTGACATATAAGTCACTGAAGTCTTCAGAGTCGATTTTAAATGCTGCATTTTCGTCTTCGTCTCAAACATTGAAAACTGAATTACATTTTTGTTCTGAAACGGTAACAGTTTTTACTTTGGTTTTTTGCTTATATCTCGAAAACAGTTACTCCTATCAATTTTTATCTTTTTTTCAAAATTAAAGCTGATAACATTTCCTACAAAATAGTTTTTTGCATTTTTCTTGTAGGACCAACCATAAGCGAGTTATAAAGTTGGATATAAATAATATTTAACAAAAACTTGCTTAAAAATAAAATGTTTGAAATACTGAAATTAAACTAAATTAATTGTGTCTAACACTTTAGTAGAGAAAAAAGAAAAAGACATAAAAGTCACCAAAGTCTTCAGAATCGTTTTTAGTCGTCATATTAATAACAATAACATTAATAATAATAATACTAATAGTACTAAATCTGCTTATATGCAAGCGCTTTATTAAGGTAACAGTTTTTTGGTTTCTTGCTTATATCTCGAAAACAGTTACTCCTATGAATTTTTGTCTTTCTTTCAAAATTAAAGCTGATAAAATATTCTACAAAATAGTTATTTGCATTTTTCTTGTAGGACCAACCATAAGCGAGTTATAGAGTTGGATATAAATAATATTTAACAAAAATTTGCTTTAAAATAAAATGTTTGAAAAACTGAAATTAAACTAATTTAACTGTGTCTAACACTTTAGTAGAGAAAAAAGAAAAAGACATAAAAGTCACTAAGGGTTTCAGAGTTGTCTTTAGTTGTCATATTAATAACAATAACATTAATAATAATAATACTAATAGTACTAAATTTGCTTATATGCAAACGCTTAATTAAGGTAACAGTGTTTTGGTTTCTTGCTTATATCTCGAAAACAGTTACTCCTATCAATTTTTATCTTTTTACTAAAATTCAAGCTGATAAAATTTCCTACAAAATAGTTATTTGCATTTTTCATGTAGGATTAACCATAAGCGAGATATATGATTGAAAATAATTAATATTTAAAAAAAAAATGCTTTAACAGAAAATGTCTTGTGATTTAAAATACACTTAATTTATTGGGTCCAATACTTTATTAGAAGAAAAAGGAAGTGACATAAAAGTCACTGAAGTCTTCAGAGTCGTTTTTAAATGCTGCAGTTTCGTCTTCGTCTCAAACATTGAAAACCGAATTACATTTTTGTTCAGTAACAGTCACAGTTTTCTTATTGGTTTTTTGCTTATATCTCGAAAACAGTTACTCCTATCAATTTTTTTCTTTTTTTCAAAATTAAAGCTGATAAAATTTCCTACAAAATAGTTATTTACATTTTTTTTGTAGGACCAACCATAAGCGAGTTATAGAGTTGGATATAAATAATATTTAACAAAAATTTGCTTTAAAATAAAATGTTTGAAAAACTGAAATTAAACTAATTTAATTGTGTCTAACACTTTAGTAGAGGAAAAAGAAGAAGACATAAAAATCACTAGAGATTTCAAAGTTGTCTTTAATCGTCATATTATTAACAATAACATTAATAATAATAATACTAATAGTACTAAATTTGCTTATATGCAAACGCTTAATTAAGGTAACAGTGTTTTGGTTTCTTGCTTATATTTCGAAAACAGTTACTCCTATCAATTTTTATCTTATTACTAAAATTCAAGCTGATAAAATTTCCTACAAAATAGTTAATTGCATTTTTTATGTAGGACTAACCATAAGCGAGATATAAGATTGAAAATAATTAATATTTAAAAAAGAAGTGCTTTAACAGAAAATGTCTTGTGATTTAAAATACACTTAATTTATTAGGTCCAATACTTTATTAAAAAAAAAGGGAGTGACATATTAGTCACTGAAGTCTTCAAAGTCGATTTTAAATGCTGCATTTTCGTCTTCGTCTCAAACATTGAAAACTGAATTACATTTTTGTTCTGAAACGGTAACAGTTTTTACTTTGGTTTTTTGCTTATATCTCGAAAACAGTTACTCCTATCAATTTTTATCTTTTTTTCAAAATTAAAGCTGATAACATTTCCTACAAAATAGTTATTTGCATTTTTCTTGTAGGACCAACCATAAGCGAGTTATAAAGTTGGATATAAATAATATTTAACAAAAACTTGCTTAAAAATAAAATGATTGAAATACTGAAATTAAACTAAATTAATTGTGTCTAACACTTTAGTAGAGAAAAAAGAAAAAGACATAAAAGTCACCAAAGTCTTCAGAATCGTTTTTAGTCGTCATATTAATAACAATAACATTAATAATAATAATATTAATAGTACTAAATCTGCTTATATGCAAGCGCTTTATTAAGGTAACAGTTTTTTGGTTTCTTGCTTATATCTCAAAAACAGTTACTCCTATGAATTTTGGTCTTTTTTTCAAAATTAAAGCTGATAAAATATTCTACAAAATAGTTATTTGCATTTTTTTTGTAGGACCAACCATAAGCGAGTTATAGAGTTGGATATAAATAATATTTTACAAAAATTTGCTTTAAAATAAAATGTTTGAAAAACTGAAATTAAACTAATTTAACTGTGTCTAACACTTTAGTAGAGAAAAAAGGAAAAGACATAAAAGTCACTAAAGGTTTCAGAGTTGTCTTTAGTTGTCATATTAATAACAATAACATTAATAATAATAATACTAATAGTACTAAATTTGCTTATATGTAAACGCTTAATTAAGGTAACAGTGTTTTGGTTTCTTGCTTATATCTCGAAAACAGTTACTCCTATCAATTTTTATCTTTTTACTAAAATTCAAGCTGATAAAATTTCCTACAAAATAGTTATTTGCATTTTTCATGTAGGACTAACCATAAGCGAGATATATGATTGAATATAATTAATATTTAAAAAAAAAGTGCTTTAACAGAAAATGTCTTGTGATTTAAAATACACTTAATTTATTGGGTCCAATACTTTATTAGAAGAAAAAGGAAGTGACATAAAAGTCACTGAAGTCTTCAGAGTCGTTTTTAAATGCTGCAGTTTCGTTTTCGTCTCAAACATTGAAAACCGAATTACATTTTTGTTCAGTAACAGTCACAGTTTTCTTATTGGTTTTTTGCTTATATCTCGAAAACAGTTACTCCTATCAATTTATATCTTTCTTTCAAAATTATAGCTGATAAAATTTCCTACAAAATAATTATTTGCATTTTTCTTGTAGGACCAACCATAAGCGAGTTATAAAGTTGGATATAAATAATATTTAACAAAAACTTGCTTAAAAATTAAATGTTTGAAATACTGAAATTAAACTAAATTAATTGTGTCTAACACTTTAGTAGAGAAAAAAGAAAAAGACATAAAAGTCACCAAAGTCTTCAGAATCGTTTTTAGTCGTCATATTAATAACAATAACATTAATAATAATAATACTAATAGTACTAAATTTGCTTACATGCAAACGCTTAATTCAGGTAACAATTTTTTGGTTTCTTGCTTATATCTCGAAAACAGTTACTCCTATCAATTTTTATCTTTTTACTAAAATTAAAGCTGATAAAATTTCCTACAAAATAGTTAATTGCATTTTTAATGTAGGACTAACCATAAGCGAGATATAAGTTTGAAAATAATTAAAATTTAAAAAAAAGTGCTTCAACAGAAAATGTCTTGTGATTTAAAATACACTTAATTTATTGGGTCCAATACTTTATTAGAAGAAAAAAGAGGTGACAGAAAGGTCACTGAAGTCTTCAGAGTCGATTTTAAATGCTGCATTTTCGTCTTCGTCTCAAACATTGAATACTGAATTACATTTTTGTTCTGAAACGGTAACAGTTTTTACTTTGGTTTTTTGCTTATATCTCGAAAACAGTTACTCCTATCAATTTTTATCTTTCTTTCAAAATTAAAGCTGATAACATTTCCTACAAAATAGTTATTTGCATTTTTCTTGTAGGACCAACCATAAGCGAGTTATAAAGTTGGATATAAATAATATTTAACAAAAACTTGCTTAAAAATAAAATGTTTGAAATACTGAAATTACACTAAATTAATTGTGTCTAACACTTTAGTAGAGAAAAAAGAAAAAGACATAAAAGTCACCAAAGTCTTCAGAATCGTTTTTAGTCGTCATATTAATAACAATAACATTAATAATAATAATACTAATAGTACTAAATTTGCTTATATGCAAACGCTTAATTAAGGTAACAGTGTTTTGGTTTCTTGCTCATATCTCGAAAACAGTTACTCCTATCAATTTTTATCTTTTTACTAAAATTCAAGCTGATAAAATTTCCTACAAAATAGTTATTTGCATTTTTCTTGTAGGACCAACCATAAGCGAGTTATAAAGTTGGATATAAATAATATTTAACAAAAACTTGCTTAAAAATTAAATGTTTGAAATACTGAAATTAAACTAAATTAATTGTGTCTAACACTTTAGTAGAGAAAAAAGAAAAAGACATAAAAGTTACCAAAGTCTTCAGAATCGTTTTTAGTCGTCATATTAATAACAATAACATTAATAATAATAATACTAATAGTATTATTATTAGTATTATTATTATTAATGTTATTGTTATTAATATAGTAGAGAAAAAAGAAAAAGACATAAAAGTTACCAAAGTCTTCAGAATCGTTTTTAGTCGTCATATTAATAACAATAACATTAATAATAATAATACTAATAATAATACTATTAGTATTATTATTATTAATGTTATTGTTATTAATATGACGACTAAAAACGATTCTGAAGACTTTGGTAACTTTTATGTCTTTTTCTTTTTTCTCTATTAAAGTGTTAGACACAATTAATTTAGTTTTATTTCAGTATTTCAAACATTTAATTTTTAAGCAAGTTTTTGTTAAATATTATTTATATCCAACTTTATAACTCGCTTATGGTTGGTCCTACAAGAAAAATGCAAATAACTATTTTGTAGGAAATTTTATCAGCTTTATTTTGAAAAAAAGATAAAAACTAATAGGAGTAATTGTTTTCGAGATATAAGCAAAAAACCAAAGTGAAAACTGTTACCGTTTCAGAACAAAAATGTAATTCAGTTTTCAATGTTTGAGACGAAGACGAAAATGCAGCATTTACAATCGACTCTGAAGACTTCAGTGACTTATATGTTACCCCCTTTTTCTTCTAATAAAGTATTGGACATAATAAATTAAGTGTATTTTAAATCACAAGACATTTTCTGTTAAAGCACTTTTTTTTTAAATATTAATTATTTTCAAACTTATATCTCGCTTATGGTTAGTCCTACATAAAAAATGCAAATAACTATTTTGTAGGAAATTTTATCAGCTTGAATTTTAGTAAAAAGATAAAAATTGATAGGAGTAACTGTTTTCGAGATATAAGCAAGAAACCAAAACACTGTTACCTTAATTAAGCGTTTGCATATAAGCAAATTTTGTACTATTAGTATTATTATTATTAATGTTATTGTTATTAATATGACAACTAAAGACAACTCTGAAACCTTTAGTGACTTTTATGTCTTTTCCTTTTTCCTCTACTAAAGTGTTAGACACAGTTAAATTAGTTTAATTTCAGTTTTTCAAACATTTTATTTTAAAGCAAATTTTTGTTATATATTATTTATATCCAACTCTATAACTCGCTTATGGTTGGTCCTACAAGAAAAATGCAAATAACTATTTTGTAGAATATTTTATCAGCTTTAATTTTGAAAGAAAGACAAAAATTCATAGGAGTAACTGTTTTCGAGATATAAGCAAGAAACCAAAAAACTGTTACCTTAATAAAGCGCTTGCATATAAGCAGATTTAGTACTGTTAGTATTATTATTATTAATGTTATTGTTATTAATATGACGACTAAAAACGATTCTGAAGACTTTGGTGACTTTTATGTCTTTTTCTTTTTTCTCTACTAAAGTGTTAGACACAATTAATTTAGTTTAATTTCAGTATTTCAAACATTTTATTTTTATGCAAGTTTTTGTTAAATATTATTTATATCCAACTTTATAACTCGCTTATGGTTGGTCCTCCAAGAAAAATGCAAATAACTATTTTGTAGGAAATGTTATCAGCTTTAATTTTGAAAGAAAGATAAAAATTGATAGGAGTAACTGTTTTCGAGATATAAGCAAAAAACCAAAGTAAAAACTGTTACCGTTTCAGAACAAAAATGTAATTTAGTTTTCAATGTTTGAGACGAAGTCGAAAATGCAGCATTTAAAATCGACTCTGAAGACTTCAGTGACTTATATGTCACCCCCTTTTTTTTCTAATAAAGTATTGGACCTAATAAATTAAGTGTATTTTAAATCACAAGACATTTTCTGTTAAAGCACTTCTTTTTTAAATATTAATTATTTTCAATCTTATATCTCGCTTATGGTTAGTCCTACATAAAAAATGCAAATAACTATTTTGTAGGAAATTTTATCAGCTTGAATTTTAGTAAAAAGATAAAAATTGATAGGAGTAACTGTTTTCGAGATATGAGCAAGAAACCAAAACACTGTTACCTTAATTAAGCGTTTGCATATAAGCAAATTTAGTTCTATTAGTATTATTATTATTAATGTTATTGTTATTAATATGACGATTAAAGACAACTTTGAAACCTTTAGTGACTTTTATGTCGTCTTCTTTTTCCTCTACTAAAGTGTTAGACACAATTAAATTAGTTTAATTTCAGTTTTTCAAACATTTTATTTTAAAGCAAATTTTTGTTAAATATTATTTATATCCAACTCTATAACTCGCTTATGGTTGGTCCTACAAGAAAAATGCAAATAACTATTTTGTAGGAAATTTTATCAGCTATAATTTTGAAAGAAAGATATAAATTGATAGGAGTAACTGTTTTCGAGATATAAGCAAAAAACCAATAAGAAAACTGTGACTGTTACTGAAAAAAATGTAATTCGGTTTTCAATGTTTGAGACGAAGACGAAACTGCAGCATTTAAAAACGACTCTGAAGACTTCAGTGACTTTTATGTCACTTCCTTTTTCTTCTAATAAAGTATTGGACCCAATAAATTAAGTGTATTTTAAATCACAAGACATTTTCTGTTAAAGCACTTCTTTTTTAAATATTAATTATTTTCAATCTTATATCTCGCTTATGGTTAGTCCTACATAAAAAATGCAAATAACTATTTTGTAGGAAATTTCATCAGCTTGAATTTTAGTAAAAAGATAAAAATTGATAGGAGTAACTGTTTTCGAGATATAAGCAAGAAACCAAAACACTGTTACCTTAATTAAGCGTTTGCATATAAGCAAATTTAGTACTATTAGTATTATTATTATTAATGTTATTGTTATTAATATGACAACTAAAGACAACTCTGAAACCTTTAGTGACTTTTATGTCTTTTCCTTTTTTCTCTACTAAAGTGTTAGACACAGTTAAATTAGTTTAATTTCAGTTTTTCAAACATTTTATTTTAAAGCAAATTTTTGTTAAATATTATTTATATCCAACTCTATAACTCGCTTATGGTTGGTCCTACAAGAAAAATGCAAATAACTATTTTGTAGAATATTTTATCAGCTTTAATTTTGAAAGAAAGACAAAAATTCATAGGAGTAACTGTTTTCGAGATATAAGCAAGAAACCAAAAAACTGTTACCTTAATAAAGCGCTTGCATATAAGCAGATTTAGTACTATTAGTATTATAATTATTAATGTTATTGTTATTAATATGACGACTAAAAACGTTTCTGAAGACTTTGGTGACTTTTATGTCTTTTTCTTTTTTCTCTACTAAAGTGTTAGACACAATTAATTTAGTTTAATTTCAGTATTTCAAACATTTTATTTTTAAGCAAGTTTTTGTTAAATATTATTTATATCCAACTTTATAACTCGCTTATGGTTGGTCCTACAAGAAAAATGCAAATAACTATTTTGTAGGAAATGTTATCAGCTTTAATTTTGAAAGAAAGATAAAAATTGATAAGAGTAACTGTTTTCGAGATATGAGCAAGAAACCAAAACACTGTTACCTTAATTAAGCGTTTGCATATAAGCAAATTTAGTACTATTAGTATTATTATTATTAATGTTATTGTTATTAATATGACGATTAAAGACAACTTTGAAACCTTTAGTGACTTTTATGTCTTCTTCTTTTTCCTCTACTAAAGTGTTAGACACAATTAAATTAGTTTAATTTCAGTTTTTCAAACATTTTATTTTAAAGCAAATTTTTGTTAAATATTATTTATATCCAACTCTATAACTCGCTTATGGTTGGTCCTACAAGAAAAATGCAAATAACTATTTTGTAGGAAATTTTATCAGCTTTAATTTTGACAGAACGATAAAAATTGATAGGAGTAACTGTTTTCGAGATATAAGCAAAAAACCAATAAGAAAACTGTGACTGTTACTGAACAAAAATGTAATTCAGTTTTCAATGTTTGAGACGAAGACGAAACTGCAGCATTTAAAAACGACTCTGAAGACTTCAGTGACTTTTATGTCACTTCCTTTTTCTTCTAATAAAGTATTGGACCCAATAAATTAAGTGTATTTTAAATCACAAGACATTTTCTGTTAAAGCACTTTTTTTTTAAATATTAATTATTTTCAATCATATATCTCGCTTATGGTTAGTCCTACATGAAAAATGCAAATAACTATTTTATAGGAAATTTTATCAGCTTGAATTTTAGTAAAAAGATAAAAATTGATAGGAGTAACAGTTTTCGAGATATAAGCAAGAAACCAAAACACTGTTACCTTAATTAAGCGTTTGCATATAAGCAAATTTAGTACTATTAGTATTATTATTATTAATGTTATTGTTATTAATATGACAACTAAAGACAACTCTGAAACCTTTAGTGACTTTTATGTCTTTTCCTTTTTCCTCTACTAAAGTGTTAGACACAATTAAATTAGTTTAATTTCAGTTTTTCAAACATTTTATTTTAAAGCAAATTTTTGTTAAAAATTATTTATATCCAACTCTATAACTCGCTTATGGTTGGTCCTACAAGAAAAATGCAAATAACTATTTTGTAGGAAATTTTATCAGCTTTAATTTTGAAAAAAAGACAAAAATTCATAGGAGTAACTGTTTTCGAGATATAAGCAAGAAACCAAAAAACTGTTACCTTAATAAAGCCCTTGCATATAAGCAGATTTAGTACTATTAGTATTATTATTATTATTAATGTTATTGTTATTAATATGACGACTAAAAACGATTCTGAAGACTTTGGTGACTTTTATGTTTTTTTCTTTTTTCTCTACTAAAGTGTTAGACACAATTAATTTAGTTTAATTTCAGTATTTCAAACATTTTATTTTTAAGCAAATTTTTGTTAAATATTATTTATATCCAACTCTATAACTCGCTTATGGTTGATCCTACAAGAAAAATGCAAATATCTATTTTGTAGGAAATTTTATCAGCTTTAATTTTGACAGAAAGATAAAAATTGATAGGAGTAACTGTTTTCGAGATATAAGCAAAAAACCAATGTAAAAACTGTTACCGTTTCAGAACAAAAATGTAATTCAGTTTTCAATGTTTGAGACGAAGACGAAAATGCAGCATTTAAAATCGACTCTGAAGACTTCAGTGACTTATATGTCACCCCCTTTTTTTCTAATAAAGTATTGGACCTAATAAATTAAGTGTATTTTAAATCACAAGACATTTTCTGTTAAAGCACTTCTTTTTTAAATATTAATTATTTTCAATCTTATATCTCGCTTATGGTTAGTCCTACATAAAAAATGCAAATAATTATTTTGTAGGAAATTTTATCAGCTTGAATTTTAGTAAAAAGATAAAAGTTGATAGGAGTAACTGTTTTTGAGATATGAGCAAGAAACCAAAACACTGTTACCTTAATTAAGCGTTTGCATATTAGCAAATTTAGTACTATTAGTATTATTATTATTAATGTTATTGTTATTAATATGACGATTAAAGACAACTTTGAAACCTTTAGTGACTTTTATGTCTTCTTCTTTTTCCTCTACTAAAGTGTTAGACACAATTAAATTAGTTTAATTTCAGTTTTTCAAACATTTTATTTTAAAGCAAATTTTTGTTAAATATTATTTATATCCAACTCTATAACTCGCTTATGGTTGGTCGTACAAGAAAAATGCAAATAACTATTTTGTAGGAAATTTTATCAGCTTTAATTTTGAAAGAAAGATAAAAATTGATAGGAGTAACTGTTTTCGAGATATAAGCAAAAAACCAATAAGAAAACTGTGACTGTTACTGAACAAAAATGTAATTCGGTTTTCAATGTTTGAGACGAAGACGAAACTGCAGCATTTAAAAACGACTCTGAAGACTTCAGTGACTTTTATGTCACTTCCTTTTTCTTCTAATAAAGTATTGGACCCAATAAATTAAGTGTATTTTGAATCACAAGACATTTTCTGTTAAAGCACTTTTTTTTTAAATATTAATTATTTTCAATCATATATCTCGCTTATGGTTAGTCCTACATAAAAAATGCAAATAACTATTTTGTAGGAAATTTTATCAGCTTGAATCTTAGTAAAAAGATAAAAATTGATAGGAGTAACTGTTTTCGAGATATAAGCAAGAAACCAAAACACTGTTACCTTAATTAAGCGTTTGCATATAAGCAAATTTAGAACTATTAGTATTATTATTATTAATGTTATTGTTATTAATATGACAACTAAAGACAACTCTGAACCCTTTAGTGACTTTTATGTCTTCTTCTTTTTCCTCTACTAAAGTGTTAGACACAATTAAATTAGTTTAATTTCAGTTTTTCAAATATTTTATTTTAAAGCAAATTTTTGTTAAATATTACTCTATAACTCGCTTATGGTTGGTCCTACAAGAAAAATGCAAATAACTATTTTGTAGGAAATTTTATCAGCTTTAATTTTGAAAAAAAGATAAAAATTGATAGGAGTAACTGTTTTCGAGATATAAGCAAGAAACCAAAAAACTGTTACCTTAATAAAGCGCTTGCATATAAGCAGATTTAGTACTATTAGTATTATTATTATTAATGTTATTGTTATTAATATGACGACTAAAAACGATTCTGAAGACTTTGGTGACTTTTATGTCTTTTTCTTTTTTCTCTACTAAAGTGTTAGACACAATTAATTTAGTTTAATTTCAGTATTTCAAACATTTTATTTTTAAGCAAGTTTTTGTTAAATATTATTTATATCCAACTTTATAACTCGCTTATGGTTGGTCCTACAAGAAAAATGCAAATAACTATTTTGTAGGAAATGTTATCAGCTTTAATTTTGAAAGAAAGATAAAAATTGATAGGAGTAACTGTTTTCGAGATATAAGCAAAAAACCAAAGTAAAAACTGTTACCGTTTCAGAACAAAAATTTAATTCAGTTTTCAATGTTTGAGACGAAGACGAAAATGCAGCATTTAAAATCGACTCTGAAGACTTCAGTGACTTATATGTCACCTCCTTTTTTTCTAATAAAGTATTGGACCTAATAAATTAAGTGTATTTTAAATCACAAGACATTTTCTATTAAAGCACTTCTTTTTTAAATATTAATTATTTTCAATCTTATATCTCGCTTATGGTTAGTCCTACATAAAAAATGCAAATAATTATTTTGTAGGAAATTTTATCAGCTTGAATTTTAGTAAAAAGATAATAATTGATAGGAGTAACTGTTTTCGAGATATGAGCAAGAAACCAAAACACTGTTACCTTAATTAAGCGTTTGCATATAAGCAAATTTAGTACTATTAGTATTATTATTATTAATGTTATTGTTATTAATATGACGATTAAAGACAACTTTGAAACCTTTAGTGACTTTTATGTCTTCTTCTTTTTCCTCTACTAAAGTGTTAGACACAATTAAATTAGTTTAATTTCAGTTTTTCAAACATTTTATTTTAAAGCAAATTTTTGTTAAATATTAAAAACTATAAAATGGCTTAGATTGCCTAAAAACACAGATCACACATGATCTTTTGCATAAAAATGAGAAAACGCTCATGTAACACACAAAATAAGCTCCATTTTTCCTTTTTAAAAGTATTATTATTATTATTACTTTTGTTACTATTACTATTATTATTATTATTATTGTTATTATTATTATTATTATTATTATTATTATTATTATTATTATTATTATTATTATTATTATTATTATTATTATTATTATTAAAAACTTATATTAAACAGACAGAAAACGTCGTATTCTGACACAAAAAAACGAATTACGTTATAGACTTGACGAGAACGGCGTATCTCGGACCCTTATAGGACTCTTATAGGGTCAAAAATTATCAGTTTGGATTAAAACAAATTATTTTTGTTGACTCTCAGTCTGAATTGTTCATCAGTTCAAACAAAAACGGCTTACTTTAGACGATCTTTTGCTTTGAACAAGAAAACTTACATCGAACAGACTAAAAACGTATTAATCTGGCATAAAAGAGCAATTTATGTATCACTTTGGATAAAGGCAGCTAATCCTATTCGTTTCATTGCTTAAAATAGACAAAATTGTTAATAAATCTAACAAAAACGCTGTATTCTAGCACAAAATACTAATTACATTATAGTTTCGACGAGAATAGCTTATTTCGAATGATTCTATGCTTCCAAACGAGTAAATTTTTAATAAACAGATGCCAAACATCATGTTTTGTCCTATAAAGACATTTTATATTGCAGTTTGTATTAAAACAAAATATTTTCGTTGATTCTTTGTTAGAAGCAGCAAACCTAACATTAAAGAATCTGAAAACTTTGTATTCGGACACAAACCACCGAATTTTGTTTCAGTTTAGACAAAAACGGTTGATTTTCGACAATAATTTGCTTTGAACAAGAAAGCTTATATCAAACTGACTAAAAACGTCTTATTTTAGCACAAAACAAAAGATTTGCGTTATAGTCTTAACGAGAGCTGTTAATTTCAAACGGTTCTATGCTTTGAAACGAGTAAACTTTCACTGTACAGAGGAAAAACATCTTATTTCGCCTTTTAAAAACGATTCATGCCACAGTTTGGATAAAAACCAATTATTTTCGTTAATTCATTGTTACAAACATGAAACCTTACATCAAAGTAACTGAAAACCCCTTATTCAGGTACAGAAATTCGAATTACGTTTCAGTCTGAACAAAAACTGCTTACTTTAGACGATCCTTTGTTTTGAATACAAAAACTTACATTAAAAAGATTAAAAACGTCTTATTCTGGCTGAAAACTGCAAATTATATATTACTCTAGATAAAAGCAATTTATCCTGATTACTCCTTTACTTAGAATAGAGTAAACTTGTATAAAACTTAATAAAAACTTTAAATTTCGTCTCAAAGAAATAATTTACGTTATAGTTTTGACCAGCACTGTTTATTTCAAACGATTTTATGATTCGAAACTAATGAACTTTTATGGGGCAGATGCAAAACCACATATTACAATATAAAGCGTTGTTTTAAAGCAAATTATTACCTTTTGCAACAAGAAATTTCACGTCAAAGAAACTGAAAACATCGTATCCATGCACAAATATCGAATTACGTATCAGTTTAGGCAAATACAGCTTATTTTAAACGATTCCTTGCTATAAACAAGAAAAATTTTATCAAACATATTGAAAATGTCTTATTCTCGAAAATAAGAGCAAATTATGTATCAGTTTTAACAAAAGCGGATTACTCTGTTTGATTCTATGCTTAGAGTAGAGTAAACTACTATAAAACGTAATGAAAACTCTATATTCAAGCTCAAAAGAACAAATTACGTTATAGTTTTGACAAAAAAAAATTATTTCGGACGACTACATATTTCGAAGTAAGCAAACTTTAATTGAACAAGTGCAAAAGCTAATACTTTGCTTTAAAATAACGATTTATGTGGTAATATGGTATTTTGCATCTGTCCTATAAAAGTTTACTCGTTTCGCTCCATTGAATCATTCGAAATAAATTATTTTGACACAACAACGAAAATAATTTTTTTGTTTAAACTGTAACATGTCGTTTTAATTAAACGAACTAAGACGTTTGGCATCTGTTTAGTGAAAGTTTTCTCGTTTGGGGGCATAAAATCGTTTGAAATTAACAGTTCTGGTCAAAACTATAACGTAAATTATTTCTTTGAGACGAAATTTAAAGTTTTCATTAAGTTTTATACAAGTTTGCTCTATTCTAAGCAAAGGAGTAATCAGGATAAACTGCTTTTATCCAAAGTAATACATAATTTGCAGTTTTGAGCCAGAATAAGACGTTTTTAATCTTTTTAATGTAAGTTTTCGTGTTCAAAAGAAAGAATCGTCTAAAATAAGCAATTTGTGTCCAGACTGAAACGTAATTTGATTTTCTGGGCCTGAATAAAAGGTTTTCAGTTTCTTTGATGTAAGGTTTTTTGTTTGTAACAATGAATAAACGAAAATCATTGGTTTTAATCCAAACTGTGACATAAATCGTTTTTTAAAGGCGAAATCAGACGTTTTGCCTCTGTTCAGTGAAAGTATACTGGTTTCAAAGCATAGAATCGTTTGAAATTAACAGTTCTCGTCAAGACTATAACGCAAATCTTTAAAGTGATACAAAGAAATAATTTACGTAATAGTTTTGACCAGAACTGTTAATTTCAAACGATTTTATGCCCCCAAACGAGAAAACTTTCACTAAGCAGATGCCAAACGTCTTAGTTCGTTTTATAAAAGCGACTTATGTTACAGTTTAAACAAAAACAAATTATTTGTGTTGTTGTTGTGTCAAAATAATTTATTTCTAATGATTCAATGGAGCGAAACGGGTAAACTTTTATAGGACAGATGCAAAATATCATATTACCACATAAATCATTATTTTAAAGCAAAGTATTAGCTTTTGCACATGTTCAATTAAAGTTTGCTTACTTCGAAGTATGTAATCGTCCGAAATATTTTTTTTTGTCAAAACTATAACGTAATTTGTTCTTTTGAGCTTGAATATAGAGTTTTCATTACGTTTTATAGTAGTTTACTCTACTCTAAGCATAGAATCAAACAGAGTAATCCGCTTTTGTTAAAACTGATACATAATTTGCTCTTATTTTCGAGAATAAGACGTTTTCAATATGCTTGATAAAATTTTTCTTGTTTATAGCAAGGAATCGTTTAAAATAAGCTGTATTTGCCTAAACTGATACGTAATTAGATATTTATGTATGGATACGAAGTTTTCAGTTTCTTTGACGTGAAATTTCTTGTTGCAAAAGGTAATACTTTGCTTTAAAACAACGCTTTATATGGTAATATGTGGTTTTGCATCTGCCCCATAAAAGTTCATTAGTTTCGAATCATAATTTCGTTTGAAATAAACAATGCTGGTCAAAACTATAACGTAAATTATTTCTTTGCGACGAAATTTAAAGTTTTAACTTTTTTAAAGGAGTAATCAGGATAAATTGCTTTTATCTAGAGTAATATATAATTTGCAGTTTTCAGCCAGAATAAGACGTTTTTAATCTTTTTAATGTAAGTTTTCGTGTTCAAAACAAAGGATCGTCTAAAATAAGCAGTTTTTGTCCAGACTGAAACGTAATTCGAATTTCTGTGCCTAAATAAGGGGTTTTCAGTTTCTTTGATGTAAGGTTTCTTGTTTGTAACAATGAATTAACAAAAATAATTGGTTTTTATCCAAACTGTGGCATGAATCAGCTTTAAGACTATAACGCAAATCTTTTGTTTTGTGCTAAAATAAGACGTTTTTAGTCAGTTTGATATAAGCTTTCTTGTTCAAAGCAAAATATTGTCGAAAATCAACCGTTTTTGTCTAAACTGAAACAAAATTCGGTGGTTTGTGTCCGAATACAAAGTTTTCAGATTCTTTAATGTTAGGTTTGCTGCTTCTAACAAAGAATCAACGAAAATATTTTGTTTTAATACAAACTGCAATATAAAATGTCTTTATAGGACAAAACATGATGTTTGGCATCTGTTTATTAAAAATTTACTCGTTTGGAAGCATAGAATCATTCCAAATAAGCTATTCTCGTCGAAACTATAATGTAATTAGTATTTTGTGCTAGAATACAGCGTTTTTGTTAGATTTATTAACAATTTTGTCTATTTTAAGCAATGAAACGAATAGGATTAGCTGCCTTTATCCAAAGTGATACATAAATTGCTCTTTTATGCCAGATTAATACGTTTTTAGTCTGTTCGATGTAAGTTTTCTTGTTCAAAGCAAAAGATCGTCTAAAGTAAGCCGTTTTTGTTTGAACTGATGAACAATTCAGACTGAGAGTCAACAAAAATAATTTGTTTTAATCCAAACTGATAATTTTTGACCCTATAAGAGTCCTATAAGAGTCCGAGATACGCCGTTTTCGTCAAGTCTATAACGTAATTCGTTTTTTTGTTTCAGAATACGACGTTTTCTGTCTGTTTAATATAAGTTTTTAATAATAATAATAATAATAACAATAATAATAATAATAATAACAATAATAATAATAATAATAATAATAATAATAATAATAATAATAATAATAATAATAATAATAATAATAATAATAATAATAATAGTAATAATAATAATAATAATAATAATAATAATAATAATAATGATAATAATACTTATAATAATGAATTTCTTTCTAAATTAAAGCTTAGTTTTTCTAAGCAAAAATGATGCTTATTTTGTGTGTTATATGAGCGTTTTCTCATTTCTATGCAAGAGATCATCTGTGATCTGTGTTTTTAGGCAAGAAATTGAATAAAATTAATAACTCATTTTAAAACTGGTATAAAAACATTTACTATACAAAAGTTAATAATAATAATAATAATAATAATAATAATAATAATAATAATAATAATAATAATAATAATAATAATAATAATAGTAATAAAAGAAACAATAATAATAATAATAATAATAATAATAATAATAATGATAATAATACTTATAATAATAAATTTCTTTCTAAATTAAAGCTTAGTTTTTCTAAGCAAAAATGAAGCTTATTTTGTGTGTTATATGAGCGCTTTCTCATTTCTATGCAAGAAATCATCTGTGATCTGTATTTTTAGGCAAGAAATTGTCTAAAATTAATAACTCATTTTAAAACTGGTATAAAAACATTTACTATACAAAAGTTAATAATAATAATAATTATAATAATAATAATAATAATAATAACAGTAATAAAAGAAATAATAATAATAATAATAATAATAATAATAATAATAATAATAATAATAATAATAATAATAATAATAATAATGATAATAATACTTATAATAATAAATTTCTTTCTAAATTAAAGCTTCGTTTTTCTAAGCAAAAATGATGCTTATTTTGTGTTATCTGAACGTTTTCTCATTTCTATGCAAGAGATCATCTGTGATCTGTGTTTTTAGGCAAGAAATTGTCTAAAATTAATAACTCATTTTAAAACTGGTATAAAAACATTTACTATACAAAAGTTATAATCGGTCTTTAATAATAATAATATTAATAATAATAATAATAATAATAATAATAATAATAATAATAATAATAATAATAATAATAATAATAGTAATAATAATAATAAAAATAATAATAATAATAATAATAATAATAATAATAATAATAATAATAATAATAACAATAATAATAATAATAATAATAATAATAGTAATAGTAACAAAAGTAATAATAATAATAATACTTTTAAAAAGGAAAAATGGAGCTTATTTTGTGTGTTACATGAGCGTTTTCTCATTTTTATGCAAAAGATCATGTGTGATCTGTGTTTTTAGGCAATCTAAGCCATTTTATAGTTTTTAATATTTAACAAAAATTTGCTTTAAAATAAAATGTTTGAAAAACCGAAATTAAACTAAATTAATTGTGTCTAACACTTTAGTAGAGGAAAAAGGAGGAGACATAAAAGTCACTAAAGTCTTAAAGTTGTCTTTAGTCGTCATATTAATAAAAATAACATTTATAATAACAATACTAGTAGTTCTAAATTTGCTTATATGCAAGCGCTTAATTAAGGTAACAGTTTTTTTGTTTTTTGCCTATATCTCGAAAACAGTTACTCCTATCAATTTTTACTTTTTCACCAAAATTAAAGGTGATAAAATTTCCTACAAAATAGTTATTTGCATTTTTCATGTAGAACTAACCATAAGCGAGATATAAGTTTGAAAATAATTATTAATTAAAAAAAAGTGTTTTAACAGAAAATGTCTTGTGATTTAAAATACACTTAATTTGTTGGGTCCAATACTTTATTAGAAGAAAAAGGAGGTGACATAAAAGTCACTGAAGTCTTCAGAGTCGTTTTTAAATGCTGCATTTTTGACTTCGTCTCAAACATTGAAAACTGAATTACATTTTTGTTCAGTAACAGTTACAGTTTTCATATTGGTTTTTTGCTTATATCTCGAAAACAGTTACTCCTATCAAATTTTATCTTTCTTTCAAAATTAAAGCTGATAAAATTTCCAACAAAATAGTTATTTACATTTTTCTTGTAGGACCAAGCATAAACGAGTTATAGAGTTGGATATAAATAATATTTAACAAAAATTTGCTTTAAAATAAAATGCTTGAAAAACCAGAATTAAACTAAATTAATTGTGTCTAACACTTTAGAAGAGGAAAAAGGAGAAGACATAAAAGTCACTAAATGTTTCAGAGTCGTCTTTAGTCGTCATATTAATAACAATAACATTAATAATAATAATACTAATAGTACTAAATTTGCTTATATGCAAACGCTTAATTAACGTAACATTTTTTTGGTTTCTTGCTTATATCTCGAAAACAGTTACTCCTATCAATTTTTATCTTTTTTTCAAAATTAAAGCTAATAAAATTTCTTACAAAATAGTTATTTGCATTTTTTTGTAAGACCAACCATAAGCGAGTTATAGAGTTGGATATAAATAATATTTAACAAAAATTTGCTTTAAAATAAAATGTTTGAAAAACCGAAATTAAACTAAATTAATTGAGTCTAACACTTTAGTAGAGGAAAAGGAAAAAGACATAAAAGTCACTAAAGGTTTCGGAGTTGTCTTTAGTTGTCATATTAATAACAATAACATTAATAATAATAATACTAATAGTACTAAATTTGCTTATATGCAAACGCTTAATTAAGGTAACAGTGTTTTGGTTTCTTGCTTATATCTCGAAAACAGTTACTCTTATCAATTTTTATCTTTTTACTAAAATTCAAGCTGATAAAATTTCCTACAAAATAGTTATTTGCATTTTTCATGTAGGACTAACCATAAGCGAGATATATGATTGAAAATAATTATTATTTAAAAAAAAAGTGCTTTAACAGAAAATGTCTTGTGATTTAAAATACACTTAATTTATTGGGTCCAATACTTTATTAGAAGAAAAAGGAAGTGACATAAAAGTCACTGAAGTTTTCAGAGTCGTTTTTAAATGCTGCAGTTTCGTCTTCGTCTCAAACATTGAAAACTGAATTACATTTTTGTTCAGTAACAGTCACAGTTTTCTTATTGGTTTTTTGCTTATATCTCGAAAACAGTTACTCCTATCAATTTTTATCTTTCTGTCAAAATTAAAGCTGATAAAATTTCCTACAAAATAGTTATTTGCATTTTTCTTGTAGAACCAACCATAAGCGAGTTATAGAGTTGGATATAAATAATATTTAACAAAAATTTGCTTTAAAATAAAATGTTTGAAAAACTGAAATTAAACTAATTTAATTGTGTCTAACACTTTAGTAGAGGAAAAAGAAGAAGACATAAAAGTCACTAAAGGTTTCAAAGTTGTCTTTAATCGTCATATTAATAACAATAACATTAATAATAATAATACTAATAGTACTAAATTTGCTTATATGCAAACGCTTAATTAAGGTAACAGTTTTTTGGTTTCTTGCTTATATCTCGAAAACAGTTACTCCAATCAATTTTTATCTTTTTACTAAAATTCAAGCTGATAAAATTTCCTACAAAATAGTTATTTGCATTTTTTGTGTAGGACTAACCATAAGCGAGATATAAGATTGAAAATAATTAATATTTAAAAAAGAAGTGCTTTAACAGAAAATGTCTTGTGATTTAAAATACACTTAATTTATTAGGTCCAATACTTTATTAAAAAAAAGGGGGTGACATATAAGTCACTGAAGTCTTCAGAGTCGATTTTAAATGCTGCATTTTCGTCTTCGTCTCAAACATTGAAAACTGAATTACATTTTTGTTCAGTAACAGTCACAGTTTTCTTATTGGTTTTTTGCTTATATCTCGAAAACCGTTACTCCTATCAATTTTTATCTTTCTGTCAAAATTAAAGCTGATAACATTTCCTACAAAATAGTTATTTGCATTTTTCTTGTAGGACCAACCATAAGCGAGTTATAAAGTTGGATATAAATAATATTTAACAAAAACTTGCTTAAAAATAAAATGTTTGAAATACTGAAATTAAACTAAATTAATTGTGTCTAACACTTTAGTAGAGAAAAAAGAAAAAGACATAAAAGTCACCAAAGTCTTCAGAATCGTTTTTAGTCGTCATATTAATAACAATAACATTAATAATAATAATACTAATAGTACTAAATCTGCTTATATGCAAGCGCTTTATTAAGGTAACAGTTTTTTGGTTTCTTGCTTATATCTCGAAAACAGTTACTCCTATCAATTTTTATCTTTTTACTAAAATTAAAGCTGATAAAATTTCCTACAAAATAGTTATTTGCATTTTTCTTGTAGGACCAACCATAAGCGAGTTATAGAGTTGGATATAAATAATATTTAACAAAAATTTGCTTTAAAATAAAATGTTTGAAAAACTGAAATTAAACTAATTTAATTGAGTCTAACACTTTAGTAGAGAAAAAAGAAAAAGACATAAAAGTCACTAAAGGTTTCAAAGTTGTCTTTAATCGTCATATTAATAACAATAACATTAATAATAATAATACTAATAGTACTAAATTTGCTTATATGCAAACGCTTAATTAAGGTAACAGTGTTTTGGTTTCTTGCTCATATCTCGAAAACAGTTACTCCTATCAATTTTTATCTTTTTACTAAAATTCAAGCTGATAAAATTTCCTACAAAATAATTATTTGCATTTTTTATGTAGGACTAACCATAAGCGAGATATAAGATTGAAAATAATTAATATTTAAAAAAGAAGTGCTTTAACAGAAAATGTCTTGTGATTTAAAATACACTTAATTTATTAGGTCCAATACTTTATTAGAAAAAAAGGAGGTGACATATAAGTCACTGAAGTCTTCAGAGTCGATTTTAAATGCTGCATTTTCGTCTTCGTCTCAAACATTGAAAACTGAATTATATTTTTGTTCTGAAACGGTAACAGTTTTTACTTTGGTTTTTTGCTTATATCTCGAAAACAGTTACTCCTATCAATTTTTATCTTTCTTTTAAAATTAAAGCTGATAAAGCTTCCTACAAAATAGTTGTTTGCATTTTTCTTGTAGGACCAACCATAAGCGAGTTATAGAGTTGGATATAAATAATATTTAACAAAAATTTGCTTTAAATAAAATGTTTGAAAAACCGAAATTAAACTAAATTAATTGAGTCTAACACTTTAGTAGAGAAAAAAGAAAAAGACATAAAAGTCACCAAAGTCTTCAGAATCGTTTTTAGTCGTCATATTAATAACAATAACATTAATAATAATAATACTAATAGTACTAAATCTGCTTATATGCAAGCGCTTTATTAAGGTAACAGTTTTTTGGTTTCTTGCTTATATCTCGAAAACAGTTACTCCTATCAATTTTTATCTTTTTACTAAAATTAAAGCTGATAAAATTTCCTACAAAATAGTTATTTGCATTTTTCTTGTAGGACCAACCATAAGCGAGTTATAGAGTTGGATATAAATAATATTTAACAAAAATTTGCTTTAAAATAAAATGTTTGAAAAACTGAAATTAAACTAATTTAATTGTGTCTAACACTTTAGTAGAGGAAAAAGAAGAAGACATAAAAGTCACTAAAGGTTTCAAAGTTGTCTTTAATCGTCATATTAATAACAATAACATTAATAATAATAATACTAATAGTACTAAATTTGCTTATATGCAAACGCTTAATTAAGGTAACAGTGTTTTGGTTTCTTGCTCATATCTCGAAAACAGTTACTCCTATCAATTTTTATCTTTTTACTAAAATTCAAGCTGATAAAATTTCCTACAAAATAATTATTTGCATTTTTTATGTAGGACTAACCATAAGCGAGATATAAGATTGAAAATAATTAATATTTAAAAAAGAAGTGCTTTAACAGAAAATGTCTTGTGATTTAAAATACACTTAATTTATTAGGTCCAATACTTTATTAAAAAAAAAAGGGGGTGACATATAAGTCACTGAAGTCTTCAGAGTCGATTTTAAATGCTGCATTTTCGTCTTCGTCTCAAACATTGAAAACTGAATTACATTTTTGTTCTGAAACGGTAACAGTTTTTACTTTGGTTTTTTGCTTATATCTCGAAAACAGTTACTCCTATCAATTTTTATCTTTTTTTCAAAATTAAAGCTGATAACATTTCCTACAAAATAGTTATTTGCATTTTTCTTGTAGGACCAACCATAAGCGAGTTATAAAGTTGGATATAAATAATATTTAACAAAAACTTGCTTAAAAATAAAATGTTTGAAATACTGAAATTAAACTAAATTAATTGTGTCTAACACTTTAGTAGAGAAAAAAGAAAAAGACATAAAAGTCACCAAAGTCTTCAGAATCGTTTTTAGTCGTCATATTAATAACAATAACATTAATAATAATAATACTAATAGTACTAAATCTGCTTATATGCAAGCGCTTTATTAAGGTAACAGTTTTTTGGTTTCTTGCTTATATCTCGAAAACAGTTACTCCTATGAATTTTTGTCTTTCTTTCAAAATTAAAGCTGATAAAATATTCTACAAAATAGTTATTTGCATTTTTCTTGTAGGACCAACCATAAGCGAGTTATAGAGTTGGATATAAATAATATTTAACAAAAATTTGCTTTAAAATAAAGTGTTTGAAAAACTGAAATTAAACTAATTTAATTGTGTCTAACACTTTAGTAGAGGAAAAAGGAAAAGACATAAAAGTCACTAAAGGTTTTAGAGTTGTCTTTAGTTGTCATATTAATAACAATAACATTAATAATAATAATACTAATAGTACTAAATTTGCTTATATGCAAACGCTTAATTAAGGTAACAGTGTTTTGGTTTCTTGCTTATATCTCGAAAACAGTTACTCCTATCAATTTTTATCTTTTTACTAAAATTCAAGCTGATAAAATTTCCTACAAAATAGTTATTTGCATTTTTCTTGTAGGACCAACCATAAGCGAGTTATAGAGTTGGATATAAATAATATTTAACAAAAATTTGCTTTAAAATAAAATGTTTGAAAAACTGAAATTAAACTAATTTAATTGTGTCTAACACTTTAGTAGAGGAAAAAAAGAAGACATAAAAGTCACTAAATGTTTCAAAGTTGTCTTTAATCGTCATATTAATAACAATAACATTAATAATAATAATACTAATAGTACTAAATTTGCTTATATGCAAACGCTTAATTAAGGTAACAGTGTTTTGGTTTCTTGCTCATATCTCGAAAACAGTTACTCCTGTCAATTTTTATTTTTTTACTAAAATTTAAGCTGATAAAATTTCCTACAAAATAGTTATTTGCATTTTTTATGTAGGACTAACCATAAGCGAGATATAAGATTGAAAATAATTAATATTTAAAAAAGAAGTGCTTTAACAGAAAATGTCTTGTGATTTAAAATACACTTAATTTATTAGGTCCAATACTTTATTAAAAAAAAAAGGGGGTGACATATAAGTCACTGAAGTCTTCAGAGTCGATTTTAAATGCTGCATTTTCGTCTTCGTCTCAAACATTGAAAACTGAATTACATTTTTGTTCTGAAACGGTAACAGTTTTTACTTTGGTTTTTTGCTTATATCTCGAAAACAGTTACTCCTATCAATTTTTATCTTTTTTTCAAAATTAAAGCTGATAACATTTCCTACAAAATAGTTATTTGCATTTTTCTTGTAGGACCAACCATAAGCGAGTTATAAAGTTGGATATAAATAATATTTAACAAAAACTTGCTTAAAAATAAAATGTTTGAAATACTGAAATTAAACTAAATTAATTGTGTCTAACACTTTAGTAGAGAAAAAAGAAAAAGACATAAAAGTCACCAAAGTCTTCAGAATCGTTTTTAGTCGTCATATTAATAACAATAACATTAATAATAATAATACTAATAGTACTAAATCTGCTTATATGCAAGCGCTTTATTAAGGTAACAGTTTTTTGGTTTCTTGCTTATATCTCGAAAACAGTTACTCCTATGAATTTTTGTCTTTCTTTCAAAATTAAAGCTGATAAAATATTCTACAAAATAGTTATTTGCATTTTTCTTGTAGGACCAACCATAAGCGAGTTATAGAGTTGGATATAAATAATATTTAACAAAAATTTGCTTTAAAATAAAGTGTTTGAAAAACTGAAATTAAACTAATTTTACTGTTTCTAACACTTTAGTAGAGAAAAAACGAAAAGACATAAAAGTCACTAAAGGTTTCAGAGTTGTCTTTAGTTGTCATATTAATAACAATAACATTAATAATAATAATACTAATAGTTCTAAATTTGCTTATATGCAAACGCTTAATTAAGGTAACAGTGTTTTGGTTTCTTGCTTATATCTCGAAAACAGTTACTCCTATCAATTTTTATCTTTTTACTAAAATTCAAGCTGATAAAATTTCCTACAAAATAGTTATTTGCATTTTTCATGTAGGACTAACCATAAGCGAGATATATGATTGAAAATAATTAATATTTAAAAAAAAGTGCTTTAACAGAAAATGTCTTGTGATTTAAAATACACTTAATTTATTGGGTCCAATACTTTATTAGAAGAAAAAGGAAGTGACATAAAAGTCACTGAAGTCTTCAGAGTCGTTTTTAAATGCTGCAGTTTCGTCTTCGTCTCAAACATTGAAAACCGAATTACATTTTTGTTCAGTAACAGTCACAGTTTTCTTATTGGTTTTTTGCTTATATCTCGAAAACAGTTACTCCTATCAATTTTTATCTTTCTTTCAAAATTAAAGCTGATAAAATTTCCTACAAAATAGTTATTTGCATTTTTCTTGTACGACCAACCATAAGCGAGTTATAGAGTTATAAACTTGCTTAAAAATAAAATGTTTGAAATACTGAAATTAAACTAAATTAATTGTGTCTAACACTTTAGTAGAGAAAAAAGAAAAAGACATAAAAGTCACCAAAGTCTTCAGAATCGTTTTTAGTCGTCATATTAATAACAATAACATTAATAATAATAATACTAATAGTACTAAATCTGCTTATATGCAAGCGCTTTATTAAGGTAACAGTTTTTTGGTTTCTTGCTTATATCTCGAAAACAGTTACTCCTATGAATTTTTGTCTTTTTTTCAAAATTAAAGCTGATAAAATTTCCTACAAAATAGTTATTTGCATTTTTTATGTAGGACTAACCATAAGCGATATAAGATTGAAAATAATTAATATTTAAAAAAGAAGTGCTTTAACAGAAAATGTCTTGTGATTTAAAATACACTTAATTTATTGGGTCCAATACTTTATTAGAAGAAAAAGGAAGTGACATAAAAGTCACTGAAGTCTTCAGAGTCGTTTTTAAATGCTGCAGTTTCGTCTTCGTCTCAAACATTGAAAACCGAATTACATTTTTGTTCAGTAACAGTCACAGTTTTCTTATTGGTTTTTTGCTTATATCTCGAAAACAGTTACTCCCATCAATTTTTATCTTTCTTTCAAAATTAAAGCTGATAACATTTCCTACAAAATAGTTATTAGCATTTTTCTTGTAGGACCAACCATAAGCGAGTTATAAAGTTGGATATAAATAATATTTAACAAAAACTTGCTTAAAAATAAAATGTTTGAAATACTGAAATTAAACTAAATTAATTGTGTCTAACACTTTAGTAGAGAAAAAAGAAAAAGACATAAAAGTCACCAAAGTCTTCAGAATCGTTTTTAGTCGTCATATTAATAACAATAACATTAATAATAATAATACTAATAGTACTAAATCTGCTTATATGCAAGCGCTTTATTAAGGTAACAGTTTTTTGGTTTCTTGCTTATATCTCGAAAACAGTTACTCCTATGAATTTTTGTCTTTTTTTCAAAATTAAAGCTGATAAAATTTCCTACAAAATAGTTATTTGCATTTTTCTTCTAGGACCAACCATAAACGAGTTATAGAGTTGGATATAAATAATATTTAACAAAAATTTGCTTTAAAATAAAATGTTTGAAAAACTGAAATTAAACTAATTTAACTGTGTCTAACACTTTAGTAGAGAACAAAGGAAAAGACATAAAAGTCACTAAAGGTTTCAGAGTTTTCTTTAGTTGTCATATTAATAACAATAACATTAATAATAATAATACTAATAGAACTAAATTTGCTTACATGCAAACGCTTAATTAAGGTAACAGTGTTTTGGTTTCTTGCTCATATCTCGAAAACAGTTACTCCTATCAATTTTTATCTTTTTACTAAAATTCAAGCTGATAAAATTTCCTACAAAATAGTTATTTGCATTTTTTATGTAGGACTAACCATAAGCGAGATATAAGATTGAAAATAATTAATATTTAAAAAAGAAGTGCTTTAACAGAAAATGTCTTGTGATTTAAAATACACTTAATTTATTAGGTCCAATACTTTATTAGAAAAAAAAGGGGGTGACATATAAGTCACTGAAGTCTTCAGAGTCGATTTTAAATGCTGCATTTTCGTGTTCGTCTCAAACATTGAAAACTAAATTACATTTTTGTTCTGAAACGGTAACAGTTTTTACTTTGGTTTTTTGCTTATATCTCGAAAACAGTTACTCCTATCAATTTTTATCTTTCTTTCAAAATTAAAGCTGATAACATTTTCTACAAAATAGTTATTCGCATTTTTCTTGTAGGACCAACCATAAGCGAGTTATAAAGTTGGATATAAATAAAATTTAACAAAAACTTGCTTAAAAATAAAATGTTTGAAATACTGAAATTAAACTAAATTAATTGTGTCTAACACTTTAGTAGAGAAAAAAGAAAAAGACATAAAAGTCACCAAAGTCTTCAGAATCGTTTTTAGTCGTCATATTAATAACAATAACATTAATAATAATAATACTAACAGTACTAAATCTGCTTATATGCAAGCGCTTTATTAAGGTAACAGTTTTTTGGTTTCTTGCTTATATCTCGAAAACAGTTACTCCTATGAATTTTTGTCTTTTTTTCAAAATTAAAGCTGATAAAATATTCTACAAAATAGTTATTTGCATTTTTCTTGTAGGACCAACCATAAGCGAGTTATAGAGTTGGATATAAATAATATTTAACAAAAATTTGCTTTAAAATAAAATGTTTGAAAAACTGAAATTAAACTAATTTAACTGTGTCAACACTTTAGTAGAAAAAAAAGGAAAAGACATAAAAGTCACTAAAGGTTTCAGAGTTGTCTTTAGTTGTCATATTAATAACAATAACATTAATAATAATAATACTAATAGTACTAAATTTGCTTATATGCAAACGCCTAATTAAGGTAACAGTGTTTTGGTTTCTTGCTTATATCTCGAAAACAGTTACTCCTATCAACTTTTATCTTTTTACTAAAATTCAAGCTGATAAAATTTCCTACAAAATAGTTATTTGCATTTTTCATGTAGGACTAACCATAAGCGAGATATAAGTTTGAAAATAATTAATATTTAAAAAAAAGTGCTTTAACAGAAAATGTCTTGTGATTTAAAATACACTTAATTTATTAGGTCCAATACTTTATTAGAAGAAAAAGGGGGTGACATATAAGTCACTGAAGTCTTCAGAGTCGATTGTAAATGCTGCATTTTCGTCTTCGTCTCAAACATTGAAAACTGAATTACATTTTTGTTCTGAAACGGTAACAGTTTTCACTTTGGTTTTTTGCTTATATCTCGAAAACAATTACTCCTATCAGTTTTTATCTTTTTTTCAAAATAAAGCTGATAAAATTTCCTACAAAATAGTTATTTGCATTTTTCTTGTAGGACCAACCATCAGCGAGTTATAAAGTTGGATATAAATAACATTTAACAAAAACTTGCTTAAAAATTAAATGTTTGAAATACTGAAATTAAACTAAATTAATTGTGTCTAACACTTTAGTAGAGAAAAAAGAAAAAGACATAAAAGTTACCAAAGTCTTCAGAATCGTTTTTAGTCGTCATATTAATAACAACAACATTAATAATAATAATACTAATAGTACTAAATCTGCTTATATGCAAACGCTTAATTAAGGTAACAGTGTTTTGGTTTCTTGCTCATATCTCGAAAACAGTTACTCCTATCAACTTTTATCTTTTTACTAAAATTCAAGCTGATAAAATTTCCTACAAAATAATTATTTGCATTTTTTATGTAGGACTAACTATAAGCGAGATATAAGATTGAAAATAATTAATATTTAAAAAAGAAGTGCTTTAACAGAAAATGTCTTGTGATTTAAAATACACTTAATTTATTAGGTCCAATACTTTATTAGAAAAAAAGGGGGTGACATATAAGTCACTGAAGTCTTCAGAGTCGATTTTAAATGCTGCATTTTCGTCTTTGTCTCAAACATTGAAAACTGAATTACATTTTTGTTCTGAAACGGTAACAGTTTTTACATTGGTTTTTTGCTTATATCTCGAAAACAGTTACTCCTATCAATTTTTATCTTTCTTTCAAAATTAAAGCTGATAACATTTCCTACAAAATAGTTATTTGCATTTTTCTTGTAGGACCAACCATAAGCGAGTTATAAAGTTGGATATAAATAATATTTAACAAAAACTTGCTTAAAAATAAAATGTTTGAAATACTGAAATTAAACTAAATTAATTGTGCCTAACACTTTAGTAGAGAAAAAAGAAAAAGACATAAAAGTCACCAAAGTCTTCAGAATCGTTTTTAGTCGTCATATTAATAACAATAACATTAATAATAATAATACTAATAGTACTAAATCTGCTTATATGCAAGCGCTTTATTAAGGTAACAGTTTTTTGGTTTCTTGCTTATATCTCGAAAACAGTTACTCCTATCAATTTTTATCTTTCTTTCAAAATTAAAGCTGATAAAATTTCCTACAAAATAGTTATTTGCATTTTTCTTGTACGACCAACCATAAGCGAGTTATAGAGTTGGATATAAATAATATTTAACAAAAATTTGCTTTAAAATAAAATGTTTGAAAAACTGAAATTAAACTAATTTAATTGTGTCTAACACTTTAGTAGAGAAAAAAGAAGAAGACATAAAAGTCACTAAAGATTTCAAAGTTGTCTTTAATCGTTATATTAATAACAATAACATTAATAATAATAATAATAATAGTACTAAATTTGCTAATATGCAAACGCTTAATTAAGGTAACAGTGTTTTGGTTTCTTGCTCATATCTCGAAAACAGTTACTCCTATCAACTTTTATCTTTTTACTAAAATTCAAGCTGATAAAATTTCCTACAAAATAATTATTTGCATTTTTTATGTAGGACTAACTATAAGCGAGATATAAGATTGAAAATAATTAATATTTAAAAAAGAAATGCTTTAACAGAAAATGTCTTGTGATTTAAAATACACTTAATTTATTAGGTCCAATACTTTATTAGAAAAAAAGGGGGTGACATATAAGTCACTGAAGTCTTCAGAGTCGATTTTAAATGCTGCATTTTCGTCTTTGTCTCAAACATTGAAAACTGAATTACATTTTTGTTCTGAAACGGTAACAGTTTTTACATTGGTTTTTTGCTTATATCTCGAAAACAGTTACTCCTATCAATTTTTATCTTTCTTTCAAAATTAAAGCTGATAACATTTCCTACAAAATAGTTATTTGCATTTTTCTTGTAGGACCAACCATAAGCGAGTTATAAAGTTGGATATAAATAATATTTAACAAAAACTTGCTTAAAAATAAAATGTTTGAAATACTGAAATTAAACTAAATTAATTGTGTCTAACACTTTAGTAGAGAAAAAAGAAAAAGACATAAAAGTCACCAAAGTCTTCAGAATCGTTTTTAGTCGTCATATTAATAACAATAACATTAATAATAATAATACTAATAGTACTAAATCTGCTTATATGCAAGCGCTTTATTAAGGTAACAGTTTTTTGGTTTCTTGCTTATATCTCGAAAACAGTTACTCCTATCAATTTTTATCTTTCTTTCAAAATTAAAGCTGATAACATTTCCTACAAAATAGTTATTTGCATTTTTCTTGTAGGACCAACCATAAGCGAGTTATAGAGTTGGATATAAATAATTTTTAACAAAAATTTGCTTTAAAATAAAATGTTTGAAAAACTGAAATTAAACTAATTTAATTGTGTCTAACACTTTAGTAGAGGAAAAAGGAAAAGACATAAAAGTCACTAAAGGTTTCAGAGTTGTCTTTAGTTGTCATATTAATAACAATAACATTAATAATAATAATACTAATAGTACTAAATTTGCTTATATGCAAACGCTTAATTAAGGTAACAGTGTTTTGGTTTCTTGCTTATATCTCGACAACAGTTACTCCTATCAATTTTTATCTTTTTACTAAAATTCAAGCTGATAAAATTTCCTATAAAATAGTTATTTGCATTTTTCATGTAGGACTAACCATAAGCGAGATATATGATTGATAATAATTAATATTTAAAAAAAATGTGCTTTAACAGAAAATGTTTTGTGATTTAAAATACACTTAATTTATTGGGTCCAATACTTTATTAGAAGAAAAAGGAAGTGACATAAAAGTCACTGAAGTCTTCAGAGTCGTTTTTAAATGCTGCAGTTTCGTCTTCGTCTCAAACATTGAAAACTGAATTACATTTTTGTTCAGTAACAGTCACAGCTTTCTTATTGGTTTTTTGCTTATATCTCGAAAACAGTTACTCCTATCAATTTTTATTTTTCTGTCAAAATTAAAGCTGATAAAATTTCCTACAAAATAAATATTTGCATTTTTCTTGTAGGACCAACCATAAGCGAGTTATAGAGTTGGATATAAATAATATTTAACAAAAATTTGCTTTAAAATAAAATGTTTGAAAAACTGAAATTAAACTAATTTAATTGTGTCTAACACCTTAGTAGAGGAAAAAGAAGAAGACATAAAAGTCACTAAAGGTTTCAAAGTTGTCTTTAATCGTCATATTAATAACAATAACATTAATAATAATAATACTAATAGTACTAAATTTGCTTATATGCAAACGCTTAATTAAGGTAACAGTGTTTTGGTTTCTTGCTCATATCTCGAAAACAGTTACTCTTATCAATTTTTATCTTTCTTTCAAAATTAAAGCTGATAACATTTCCTACAAAATAGTTATTTGCATTTTTCTTGTGGGACCAACCATAAGCGAGTTATAAAGTTGGATATAAATAATATTTAACAAAAACTTGCTTAAAAATAAAATGTTTGAAATACTGAAATTAAACTAAATTAATTGTGTCTAACACTTTAGTAGAGAAAAAAGAAAAAGACATAAAAGTCACCAAAGTTTTCAGAATCGTTTTTAGTCGTCATATTAATAACAATAACATTAATAATAATAATACTAATAGTACTAAATCTGCTTATATGCAAGCGCTTTATTAAGGTAACAGTTTTTTGGTTTCTTGCTTATATCTCGAAAACAGTTACTCCTATGAATTTTTGTCTTTTTTTCAAAATTAAAGCTGATAAAATTTCCTACAAAATAGTTATTTGCATTTTTCTTGTAGGACCAACCATAAGCGAGTTATAGAGTTGGAAATAAATAATTTTTACAAAAATTTGCTTTAAAATAAAATGTTTGAAAAACTGAAATTAAACTAATTTAACTGTGTCTAACACTTTAGTAGAGAAAAAAGGAAAAGACATAAAAGTCACTAAAGGTTTCAGAGTTTTCTTTAGTTGTCATATTAATAACAATAACATTAATAATAATAATACTAATAGAACTAAATTTGCTTACATGCAAACGCTTAATTAAGGTAACAGTGTTTTGGTTTCTTGCTCATATCTCGAAAACAGTTACTCCTATCAATTTTTATCTTTTTACTAAAATTCAAGCTGATAAAATTTCCTACAAAATAGTTATTTGCATTTTTTATGTAGGACTAACCATAAGCGAGATATAAGATTGAAAATAATTAATATTTAAAAAAGAAGTGCTTTAACAGAAAATGTCTTGTGATTTAAAATACACTTAATTTATTAGGTCCAATACTTTATTAGAAAAAAAAGGGGGTGACATATAAGTCACTGAAGTCTTCAGAGTCGATTTTAAATGCTGCATTTTCGTGTTCGTCTCAAACATTGAAAACTAAATTACATTTTTGTTCTGAAACGGTAACAGTTTTTACTTTGGTTTTTTGCTTATATCTCGAAAACAGTTACTCCTATCAATTTTTATCTTTCTTTCAAAATTAAAGCTGATAACATTTTCTACAAAATAGTTATTCGCATTTTTCTTGTAGGACCAACCATAAGCGAGTTATAAAGTTGGATATAAATAAAATTTAACAAAAACTTGCTTAAAAATAAAATGTTTGAAATACTGAAATTAAACTAAATTAATTGTGTCTAACACTTTAGTAGAGAAAAAAGAAAAAGACATAAAAGTCACCAAAGTCTTCAGAATCGTTTTTAGTCGTCATATTAATAACAATAACATTAATAATAATAATACTAACAGTACTAAATCTGCTTATATGCAAGCGCTTTATTAAGGTAACAGTTTTTTGGTTTCTTGCTTATATCTCGAAAACAGTTACTCCTATGAATTTTTGTCTTTTTTTCAAAATTAAAGCTGATAAAATATTCTACAAAATAGTTATTTGCATTTTTCTTGTAGGACCAACCATAAGCGAGTTATAGAGTTGGATATAAATAATATTTAACAAAAATTTGCTTTAAAATAAAATGTTTGAAAAACTGAAATTAAACTAATTTAACTGTGTCAACACTTTAGTAGAAAAAAAAGGAAAAGACATAAAAGTCACTAAAGGTTTCAGAGTTGTCTTTAGTTGTCATATTAATAACAATAACATTAATAATAATAATACTAATAGTACTAAATTTGCTTATATGCAAACGCCTAATTAAGGTAACAGTGTTTTGGTTTCTTGCTTATATCTCGAAAACAGTTACTCCTATCAATTTTTATCTTTTTACTAAAATTCAAGCTGATAAAATTTCCTACAAAATAGTTATTTGCATTTTTCATGTAGGACTAACCATAAGCGAGATATAAGTTTGAAATTAATTAATATTTAAAAAAAAGTGCTTTAACAGAAAATGTCTTGTGATTTAAAATACACTTAATTTATTAGGTCCAATACTTTATTAGAAGAAAAAGGGGGTGACATATAAGTCACTGAAGTCTTCAGAGTCGATTGTAAATGCTGCATTTTCGTCTTCGTCTCAAACATTGAAAACTGAATTACATTTTTGTTCTGAAACGGTAACAGTTTTCACTTTGGTTTTTTGCTTATATCTCGAAAACAATTACTCCTATCAGTTTTTATCTTTTTTTCAAAATAAAGCTGATAAAATTTCCTACAAAATAGTTATTTGCATTTTTCTTGTAGGACCAACCATCAGCGAGTTATAAAGTTGGATATAAATAACATTTAACAAAAACTTGCTTAAAAATTAAATGTTTGAAATACTGAAATTAAACTAAATTAATTGTGTCTAACACTTTAGTAGAGAAAAAAGAAAATGACATAAAAGTTACCAAAGTCTTCAGAATCGTTTTTAGTCGTCATATTAATAACAACAACATTAATAATAATAATACTAATAGTACTAAATCTGCTTATATGCAAGCGCTTTATTAAGGTAACAGTTTTTTGGTTTCTTGCTTATATCTCGAAAACAATTACTCCTATCAGTTTTTATCTTTTTTTCAAAATAAAGCTGATAAAATTTCCTACAAAATAGTTATTTGCATTTTTCTTGTAGGACCAACCATCAGCGAGTTATAAAGTTGGATATAAATAACATTTAACAAAAACTTGCTTAAAAATTAAATGTTTGAAATACTGAAATTAAACTAAATTAATTGTGTCTAACACTTTAGTAGAGAAAAAAGAAAAAGACATAAAAGTTACCAAAGTCTTCAGAATCGTTTTTAGTCGTCATATTAATAACAACAACATTAATAATAATAATACTAATAGTACTAAATCTGCTTATATGCAAGCGCTTTATTAAGGTAACAGTGTTTTGGTTTCTTGCTCATATCTCGAAAACAGTTACTCCTATCAATTTTTATCTTTCTTTCAAAATTAAAGCTGATAACATTTCCAACAAAATAGTTATTTGCATTTTTCTTGTAGAACCAACCATAAGCGAGTTATAAAGTTGGATATAAATAATATTTAACAAAAACTTGCTTAAAAATAAAATGTTTGAAATACTGAAATTAAACTAATTTAACTGTGTCTAACACTTTAGTAGAGAAAAAAGGAAAAGACATAAAAGTCACTAAAGGTTTCAGAGTTTTCTTTAGTTGTCATATTAATAACAATAACATTAATAATAATAATACTAATAGAACTAAATTTGCTTACATGCAAACGCTTAATTAAGGTAACAGTGTTTTGGTTTCTTGCTCATATCTCGAAAACAGTTACTCCTATCAATTTTTATCTTTTTACTAAAATTCAAGCTGATAAAATTTACTACAAAATAGTTATTTGCATTTTTTATGTAGGACTAACCATAAGCGAGATATAAGATTGAAAATAATTAATATTTAAAAAAGAAGTGCTTTAACAGAAAATGTCTTGTGATTTAAAATACACTTAATTTATTAGGTCCAATACTTTATTAGAAAAAAAAGGGGGTGACATATAAGTCACTGAAGTCTTCAGAGTCGATTTTAAATGCTGCATTTTCGTGTTCGTCTCAAACATTGAAAACTAAATTACATTTTTGTTCTGAAACGGTAACAGTTTTTACTTTGGTTTTTTGCTTATATCTCGAAAACAGTTACTCCTATCAATTTTTATCTTTCTTTCAAAATTAAAGCTGATAACATTTTCTACAAAATAGTTATTCGCATTTTTCTTGTAGGACCAACCATAAGCGAGTTATAAAGTTGGATATAAATAAAATTTAACAAAAACTTGCTTAAAAATAAAATGTTTGAAATACTGAAATTAAACTAAATTAATTGTGTCTAACACTTTAGTAGAGAAAAAAGAAAAAGACATAAAAGTCACCAAAGTCTTCAGAATCGTTTTTAGTCGTCATATTAATAACAATAACATTAATAATAATAATACTAACAGTACTAAATCTGCTTATATGCAAGCGCTTTATTAAGGTAACAGTTTTTTGGTTTCTTGCTTATATCTCGAAAACAGTTACTCCTATGAATTTTTGTCTTTTTTTCAAAATTAAAGCTGATAAAATATTCTACAAAATAGTTATTTGCATTTTTCTTGTAGGACCAACCATAAGCGAGTTATAGTTATAGTTATAATATATAACAAAAATTTGCTTTAAAATAAAATGTTTGAAAAACTGAAATTAAACTAATTTAACTGTGTCTAACACTTTAGTAGAGAAAAAAGGAAAAGACATAAAAGTCACTAAAGGTTTCAGAGTTGTCTTTAGTTGTCATATTAATAACAATAACATTAATAATAATAATACTAATAGTACTAAATTTGCTTATATGCAAACGCCTAATTAAGGTAACAGTGTTTTGGTTTCTTGCTTATATCTCGAAAACAGTTACTCCTATCAATTTTTATCTTTTTACTAAAATTCAAGCTGATAAAATTTCCTACAAAATAGTTATTTGCATTTTTCATGTAGGACTAACCATAAGCGAGATATAAGTTTGAAAATAATTAATATTTAAAAAAAAGTGCTTTAACAGAAAATGTCTTGTGATTTAAAATACACTTAATTTATTAGGTCCAATACTTTATTAGAAGAAAAAGGGGGTGACATATAAGTCACTGAAGTCTTCAGAGTCGATTGTAAATGCTGCATTTTCGTCTTCGTCTCAAACATTGAAAACTGAATTACATTTTTGTTCTGAAACGGTAACAGTTTTCACTTTGGTTTTTTGCTTATATCTCGAAAACAATTACTCCTATCAGTTTTTATCTTTTTTTCAAAATAAAGCTGATAAAATTTCCTACAAAATAGTTATTTGCATTTTTCTTGTAGGACCAACCATCAGCGAGTTATAAAGTTGGATATAAATAACATTTAACAAAAACTTGCTTAAAAATTAAATGTTTGAAATACTGAAATTAAACTAAATTAATTGTGTCTAACACTTTAGTAGAGAAAAAAGAAAATGACATAAAAGTTACCAAAGTCTTCAGAATCGTTTTTAGTCGTCATATTAATAACAACAACATTAATAATAATAATACTAATAGTACTAAATCTGCTTATATGCAAGCGCTTTATTAAGGTAACAGTTTTTTGGTTTCTTGCTTATATCTCGAAAACAATTACTCCTATCAGTTTTTATCTTTTTTTCAAAATAAAGCTGATAAAATTTCCTACAAAATAGTTATTTGCATTTTTCTTGTAGGACCAACCATAAGCGAGTTATAGAGTTGGATATAAATAATATTTAACACTACTAAAGTGTTAGACACAATTAATTTAGTTTAATTTCAGTATTTCAAACATTTAATTTTTGAGCAAGTTTTTGTTAAATATTATTTATATCCAACTTTATAACTCGCTTATGGTTGGTCCTACAAGAAAAATGCAAATAATTATTTTGTAGGAAATTTTATCAGCTTTATTTAAAAAAAAAAATAAAAACTGATAGGAGTAATTGTTTTCGAGATATAAGCAAAAAACCAAAGTGAAAACTGTTACCGTTTCAGAACAAAAATGTAATTCAGTTTTCAATGTTTGAGACGAAGACGAAAATGCAGCATTTAAAATCGACTCTGAAGACTTCAGTGACTTATATGTCACCCTCTTTTTCTTCTAATAAAGTATTGGACCTAATAAATTAAGTGTATTTTAAATCACAAGACATTTTCTGTTAAAGCACTTTTTTTTTAAATATTAATTATTTTCAAACTTATATCTCGCTTATAGTTAGTCCTACATGAAAAATGCAAATAACTATTTTGTAGGAAATTTTATCAGCTTGAATTTTAGTAAAAAAATAAAAATTGATAGGAGTAACTGTTTTCGAGATATAAGCAAGAAACCAAAACACTGTTACTTTAATTAAGCGTTTGCATATAAGCAAATATAGTACTATTAGTATTATTATTATTAATGTTATTGTTATTAATATGACAACTAAAGACAACTCTGAAACCTCTAGTGACTTTTATGTCTTTTCCTTTTTCCTCTACTAAAGTGTTAGACACAGTTAAATTAGTTTAATTTCAGTTTTTCAAACATTTTATTTTAAAGCAAATTTTTGTTATATATTATTTATATCCAACTCTATAACTCGCTTATGGTTGGTCCTACAAGAAAAATGTAAATAACTATTTTGTAGAATATTTTATCAGCTTTAATTTTGAAAGAAAGACAAAAATTCATAGGAGTAACTGTTTTCGAGATATAAGCAAGAAACCAAAAAACTGTTACCTTAATAAAGCGCTTGCATATAAGCAGATTTAGTACAGTTAGTATTATTATTATTAATGTTATTGTTATTAATATGACGACTAAAAACGATTCTGAAGACTTTGGTGACTTTTATGTCTTTTTCTTTTTTTTCTACTAAAGTGTTAGACACAATTAATTTAGTTTAATTTCAGTATTTCAAACATTTTATTTTTAAACAAGTTTTTGTTAAATATTATTTATATCCAACTTTATAACTCGCTTATGGTTGGTCCTACAAGAAAAATGCAAATAACTATTTTGTAGGAAATGTTATCAGCTTTAATTTTGAAAGAAAGATAAAAATTGATAGGAGTAACTGTTTTCGAGATATAAGCAAAAAATCAAAGTAAAAACTGTTACCGTTTCAGAACAAAAATGTAATTCAGTTTTCAATGTTTGAGACGAAGACGAAAATGCAGCATTTAAAAACGACTCTGAAGACTTCAGTGACTTTTATGTCACTTCCTTTTTCTTCTAATAAAGTATTGGACCCAATAAATTAAGTGTATTTTAAATCACAAGACATTTTCTGTTAAAGCACTTTTTTTTTAAATATTAATTATTTTCAATCATATATCTCGCTTATGGTTAGTCCTACATGAAAAATGCAAATAACTATTTTGTAGGAAATTTTATCAGCTTGAATTTTAGTAAAAAGATAAAAATTGATAGGAGTAACTGTTTTCGAGATATAAGCAAGAAACCAAAACACTGTTACCTTAATTAAGCGTTTGCATTTAAGCAAATTTAGTACTATTAGTATTATTATTATTAATGTTATTGTTATTAATATGACAACTAAAGACAACTCTGAAACCTTTAGTGACTTTTATGTCTTTTCCTTTTTTCTCTACTAAAGTGTTAGACACAGTTAAATTAGTTTAATTTCAGTTTTTCAAACATTTTATTTTAAAGCAAATTTTTGTTAAATATTATTTATATCCAACTCTATAACTCGCTTATGGTTGATCCTACAAGAAAAATGCAAATAACTATTCTGTAGATTATTTTATCAGCTTTAATTTTGAAAGAAAGACAAAAATTCATAGGAGTAACTGTTTTCGAGATATAAGCAAGAAACCAAAAAACTGTTACCTTAATAAAGCGCTTGCATATAAGCAGATTTAGTACTATTAGTATTATTATTATTAATGTTATTGTTATTAATATGACGACTAAAAACGATTCTGAAGACTTTGGTGACTTTTATGTCCTTTTCTTTTTTCTCTACTAAAGTGTTAGACACAATTAATTTAGTTTAATTTCAGTATTTCAAACATTTTATTTTTAAGCAAGTTTTTGTTAAATATTATTTATATCCAACTCTATAACTCGCTTATGGTTGGTCCTACAAAAAAATGCAAATTACTATTTTGTAGGAAATTTTATCAGCTACAAGAAAAATGCAAATAACGATTTTGTTGGAAATATTATCAGCATCAATTTTGAAAGAAAGATAAAAATTGATAGGAGTAACTGTTTTCGAGATATAAGCAAAAAACCAATAAGAAAACTGTGACTGTTACTGAACAAAAATGTAATTCAGTTTTCAATGTTTGAGACGAAGTCAAAAATGCAGCATTTAAAAACGACTCTGAAGACTTCAGTGACTTTTATGTCACCTCCTTTTTCTTCTAATAAAGTATTGGACCCAATAAATTAAGTGTATTTTAAATCACAAGACATTTTCTGTTAAAGCACATTTTTTTTTAAATATCAATTATTTTCAAACTTATATCTCGCTTATGGTTAGTCCTACATGAAAAATGCAAATAACTATTTTGTAGGAAATTTTATCAGCTTTAATTTTAGTGAAAAGATAAAAATTGATAGGAGTAACTGTTTTCGAGATATAAGCAAGAAACCAAAAAACTGTTACCTTAATTAAGGGCTTGCATATAAGCAAATTTAGTACTAAAAACAACTCTGAAGACTTTGGTGACTTTTATGTCTTCTTCTTTTTCCTCTACTAAAGTGTTAGACACAATTAATTTAGTTTAATTTCGGTTTTTCAAACATTTTATTTTAAAGCAAATTTTTGTTAAAGATTATTTATATCCAACTCTATAACTCGCTTACGGTTGGTCCTACAAAAAAAATGCGAATAACTATTTTGTAGAAAATTTTATCAGCTTTAATTTTGAAAGAAAGATAAAAATTGATAGGAGTAACTGTTTTCGAGATATAAGCAAAAAACCAATAAGAAAACTGTAACTGTTACTGAACAAAAATGTAATTCAATTTTCAATGTTCGACTCTGAAGACTTCAGTGACTTTTATGTCTCCTCCTTTTTTTTCTAATAAAGTATTGGACCCATTAAATTAAGTGTATTTTAAATCACAAGACATTTTCTGTTAAAGCACTTCTTTTTAAATATTAATTATTTTCAAACTTATATCTCGCTTATGGTTAGTCCTACAAGAAAAATGCAAATTAGTATTTTGTAGGAAATTTTATCAGCTTTAATTTTAGTAAAAAGATAAAAATTGATAGGAGTAACTGTTTTCGAGATATAAGCAAGAAACCAAAAAACTGTTACCTTAATTAAGCGCTTGCATATAAGCAAATTTAATAATATTAGTATTATTAATATTAATGTTATTGTTATTAATATGACGACTAAAAACGACTCTCAAGACTTTGGTGACTTTTATGTCTTCTCGTTTTTTCTCTACTAAAGTGTTAGTCTTAATTTAGTTTAATTTCGGTTTTTCAAACATTTTATTTTAAAGCAAATTTTTGTTAAAGATTATTTATATCCAACTCTATAACTCGCTTATGGTTGGTCCTACAAAAAAATGCAAATAACTATTTTGTAGGAAATTTTATCAGCTTTAATTTTGAAAAAAAGATAAAAATTGATTGGAGTAACTGTTTTCGAGATATAAGCAAGAAACCAAAAAACTGTTACCTTAATTAAGCGTTTGCATATAAGCAAATTTAGTACTATTAGTATTATTATTATTAATGTTATTGTTATTAATATGACGACTAAAGACGACTCTGAAACATTTAGTGACTTTTATGTCTTCTCCTTTTTCCTCTACTAAAGTGTTAGACACAATTAATTTAGTTTAATTCCGGTTTTTCAAGCATTTTATTTTAAAGCAAATTTTTGTTAAATATTATTTATATCCAACTCTATAACTCGTTTATGCTTGGTCCTACAAGAAAAATGTAAATAACTATTTTGTTGGAAATTTTATCAGCTTTAATTTTGAAAAAAAGATAAAATTTGATAGGAGGAACTGTTTTCGAGATATAAGCAAAAAACCAATAAGAAAACTGTAACTGTTACTGAACAAAAATGAAATTCAGTTTTCAATGTTTGAGATTTAGACAAAAATGCAGCATTTAAAAACGACTCTGAAGACTTCAGTGACTTTTATGTCACCTCCTTTTTCTTCTAATAAAGTATTGGACCCAATAAATTAAGTGTATTTTAAATCACAAGACATTTTCTGTTAAAACACTTTTTTTTAATTATTAATTATTTTCAAACTTACATCTCGCTTATGGTTAGTTCTACATGAAAAATGCAAATAACTATTTTGTAGAAAATTTTATCACCTTTAATTTTGGTGAAAAAGTAAAAATTGATAGGAGTAACTGTTTTCGAGAAATAAGCAAAAAACAAAAAAACTGTTACCTTAATTAAGCGCTTGCATATAAGCAAATTTAGTACTACTAGTATTGTTATTATAAATGTTATTGTTATTAATATGACGACTAAAGACAACTCTAAGACTTTAGTGACTTTTATGTCTCCTCCTTTTTCCTGTACTAAAGTGTTAGACGCAATTAATTTAGTTTAATTTCAGTTTTTCAAACATTTTATTTTAAGGCAAATTTTTGTTAAATATTAAAAACTATAAAATGGCTTAGATTGCCTAAAAACACAGATCACACATAATCTTTTGCATAGAAATGAGAAAACGCTCATTTAACACACAAAATAAGCTCCATTTTTCCTTATTAAAGTATTATTATTATTATTACTTTTGTTACTATTACTATCATTATTATTATTATTATTATTATTATTATTATTAATATTATTATTATTATTATTATTATTATTATTATTATTATTATTATTATTATTATTATTATTAACTTATTAATTTTAGCCAATTTCTTGCCTAAAAACTATCAAATGGCTTAGATTGCCTAAAAACACAGATCACACATGATCTTTTGCATAGAAATGAGAAAAGCTCATGTAACACAAAATAAGCTTCATTTTTGCTTAGAAAACTAAGCTTACTTTTATTACTACTATTATTATTATTTTTATTAATATTATTATTATTACTATTATTTTTATTATTATTATTACTATTATTATTATTATTATTATTATTATTAATATTATTATTATTAATATTATTATTATTAAAAACCGATTATAACTTTTGTATAGTAAATGTTTTTATACCAGTTTTAAAATGAGTTATTAATTTTAAACAATTTCTTGCCTAAAAACACAGATCACAGATGATCTCTTGCATAGAAATGAGAAAACGCTCAGATAACACAAAATAAGCATCATTTTTGCTTAGAAAAACTAAGCTTTAATTTAGAAAGAAATTTATTATTATAAGTATTATTATCATTATTATTATTATTATTATTATTATTATTATTATTATAATTATTATTTCTTTTATTACTATTATTATTATTATTATTATTATTATTATTATTAACTTTTGTATAGTAAATGTTTTTATACCAGTTTTAAAATGAGTTATTAATTTTATTCAATTTCTTGCCTAAAAACACAGATCACAGATGATCTCTTGCATAGAAATGAGAAAACGCTCATATAACACACAAAATAAGCTTTATTTTTGCTTAGAAAACTAAGCTTACTTTTATTACTATTATTATTATTTTTATTTATATTATTATTATTATTATTATTACTATTATTATTATTATTATTAACTTTTGTATAGTAAATGTTTTTATACCAGTTTTAAAATAAGTTTTTAATTTTAGACAATTTCTTGCCTAAAAACACAGATCACAGATGATCTCTTGCATAGAAATGAGAAAACGCTTAGATAACACAAAATAAGCATCATTTTTGCTTAGAAAAACTAAGCTTTAATTTAGAAAGAAATTCATTATTATAAGTATTATTATCATTATTATTATTATTATTATTATTACTTTTATTATTATTATTATTATTATTATTATTATTATTATTATTATTATTATTATTATTATTATTATTATTATTATTATTATTATTATTATTATTATTATTATTAACTTTTGTATAGTAAATGTTTTTATACCAGTTTTAAAATGAGTTATTAATTTTAGACAATTTCTTGCCTAAAAATACAGATCACAGATGATTTCTTGCATAGAAATGAGAAAACGCTCATATAACACACAAAATAAGCTTCATTTTTGCTTAGAAAACTAAGCTTACTTTTATTACTACTATTATTATTATTATTATTATTATTATTACTATTATTATTATTAATATTATTTTTATTATTATTATTATTATTGTTATTATTATTATTAAAAAATTGTATTAAACAGACAGAAAACGTCGTATTCTGACACAAAAAAACGAATTACGTTATAGACTTGACGAGAACGGCGTATTTCGGACTCTTATAGGACTCTTATAGGGTCAAAAAGTATCAGTTTGGATTAAAACAAATTATTTTTGTTGACTCTCAGTCTGAATTGTTCATCAGTTCAAACAAAAACGGCTTATTTTAGACGATCTTTTGCTTTGAACAAAAAAACTTACATCGAACAGACTAAAAACGTATTAATCTGGCATAAAAGAGCAATTTATGTATCACTTTGGATAAAGGCAGCTAATCCTATTCGTTTCATTGCTTAAAATACACAAAATTGTTAATAAATCTAACAAAAACGCTGTATTCTAGCACAAAATACTAATTACATTATAGTTTCGACGAAAATAGCTTATTTGGAATGATTCATGCTTCCAAACGAGTAAATTTTTATTAAACAGATGCCAAACATCATGTTTTGTCCTATAAAGACATTTTATATTGCAGTTTGTATTAAAACAAAATATTTTCGTTGATTCTTTGTTAGAAGCAGCAAACCTAACATTAAAGAATCTGAAAACTTTGTATTCGGACACAAACCACCGAATTTTGTATCAGTTTAGACAAAAACCGTTGATTTTCGACAATATTTTGCTTTGAACAAGAAAACTTATATCAAACTGACTAAAAACGTCTTATTTTAGCACAAAACAAAAGATTTGCGTTATAGTCTTAACGAGAGCTGTTAATTTCAAACGGTTCTATGCTTTGAAACGAGTAAACTTTCACTGTACAGAGGAAAAACATCTTATTTCGCCTTTTAAAAACGATTCATGCCACAGTTTGGATAAAAACCAATTATTTACGTTAATTCATTGTTACAAACATAAACCTTACATCAAAGTAACTGAAAACCCTTTATTCAGGCACAGAAATTCGAATTACGTTTCAGTCTGGACAAAAACTGCTTACTTTAGACGATCCTTTGTTTTGAATACAAAAACTTACATTAAAAAGATTAAAAACGTCTTATTCTGGCTGAAAACTGCAAATTATATATTACTCTAGATAAAAGCAATTTATCCTGATTACTCCTTTACTTAGAATAAACTTGTATAAAACTTAATGAAAACTTTAAATTTCGTCTCAAAGAAATAATTTACGTTATAGTTTTGACCAGCACTGTTTATTTCAAACGATTTTATGATTCGAAACTAATGAACTTTTATGGGGCAGATGCAAAACCACATATTACCATATAAAGCGTTGTTTTAAAGCAAATTATTACCTTTTGCAACAAGAAATTTCACGTTAAAGAAACTGAAAACTTCGTATCCATACATAAATATCGAATTACGTATCAGTTTAGGCAAATACAGCTTATTTTAAACGACTCCTTGCTACAAACAAGAAAAATTTTATCAAGCATATTGAAAACGTCTTATTCTCGAAAATAAGAGCAAATTATGTATCAGTTTTAACAAAAGCGGATTACTCTGTTTGATTCTATGCTTAGAGTAGAGTAAACTACTATAAAACGTAATGAAAACTCTATATTCAAGCTCAAAAGAACAAATTACGTTATAGTTTTGACTAAAAAAAAATATTTCGGACGATTACATACTTCGAAGTAAGCAAACTTTAATTGAACAAGTGCAAAAGCTAATACTTTGCTTTAAAATAACAATTTATGTGGTAAAATGGTATTTTGCATCTGTCCTATAAAAGTTTACTCGTTTCGCTTCATTGAATCATTCGAAATAAATTATTTTGACACAACAACAACGAAAATAATTTGTTTTTGTTTAAACTGTAACATAAGTCGCTTTTATAAAACGAACTAAGACGTTTGGCTTCTGTTTAGTGAAAGTTTTTTCGTTTGGGGGCATAAAATCGTTTGAAATTAAGAGTTCTGGTCAAAACTATAACGTAAATTATTTCTTTGTATCACTTTAAAGATTTGCGTTATAGTCTTGACGAGAACTGTTAATTTCAAACGATTCTATGCTTTGAAACCAGTATACTTTCACTGAACAGAGGCAAAACGTCTAATTTCGCTTTTAAAAAACGATTTATGTCACAGAAAATCAAATTACGTTTCAGTCTAGTCACAAATTGCTTATTTTAGACGATTCTTTCTTTTGAACACGAAAACTTACATTAAAAAGATTAAAAACGTTTTATTCTGGCTCAAAACTGCAAATTATGTATTACTTTGGATAAAAGTAGTTTATCCCGATTACTCCTTAGCTTAGAATAGAGCAAACTTGTATAAAACTTAATGAAAACTTTAAATTTTGTCTCAAAGAAATAATTTACGTTATAGTTTTGACCAGAACTGTTAATTTCAAACGATTTTATGCCCCCAAACGAGAAAACTTTCACTAATCAGATGCCAAACGCCTTAGTTCGTTTTATAAAAACGACATGTTACAGTTTGAACAAAAAAATTATTTTCGTTGTTGTGTCAAAATAATTTATTTCGAATGATTCAATGGAGCGAAACGAGTAAACTTTTATAGGACAGATGCAAAATACCATATTACCACTTAAATCGTTATTTTAAAGCAAAGTATTAGCTTTTGCACTTGTTCAATTAAAGTTTGCTTACTTCGAAGTATGTAGTCGTCCGAAATAATTTTTTTTTTGTCAAAACTATAACGTAATTTGTTCTTTTGAGCTTGAATATAGAGTTTTCATTACGTTTTATAGTAGTTTACTCTACTCTAAGCATAGAATCAAACAGAGTAATCCGCTTTTGTTAAAACTGATACATAATTTGCTCTTATTTTCGAGAATAAGACATTTTCAATATGTTTGACAAAATTTTTCTTGTTTATAGCAAGGAATAGTTTAAAATAAGCTGTATTTGCCTAAACTGATACGTAATTCGATATTTGTGCATGGATACGATGTTTTCAGTTTCTTTGACGTGTGAAATTTCTTGTTGCAAAAGGTAATAATTTGCTTTAAAACAACGCTTTATATGGTAATATGTGGTTTTGCATCTGCCCCATAAAAGTTCATTAGTTTCGAATCATAAAATCGTTTGAAATAAACAGTGCTGGTCAAAACTATAACGTAAATTATTTCTTTGAGACGAAATTTAAAGTTTTCATTAAGTTTTATACAAGTTTACTCTATTCTAAGTAAAGGAGTAATCAGGATAAATTGCTTTTATCTAGAGTAATATATAATTTGCAGTTTTCAGCCAGAATAAGACGTTTTTAATCTTTTTAATGTAAGTTTTTGTATTCAAAACAAAGGATCGTATAAAGTAAGCAGTTTTTGTCCAGACTGAAACGTAATTCCAATTTCTGTGCCTGAATAAGGGGTTTTCAGTTACTTTGATGTAAGGTTTCATGTTTGTAACAATGAATTAACGAAAATAATTGGTTTTTATCCAAACTGTGTCATGAATCGTTTTTAAAAGGCGAAATAAGATGTTTTTCCTCTGTACAGTGAAAGTTTACTCGTTTCAAAGCATAGAACCGTTTGAAATTAACAGCTCTCGTTAAGACTATAACGCAAATCTTTTGTTTTGTACTAAAATAAGACGTTTTTAGTCAGTTTGATATAAGTTTTCTTGTTCAAAGCAAAATATTGTCGAAAATCAACCGTTTTTGTCTAAACTGATACAAAATTCGGTGGTTTGTGTCCGAATACAAAGTTTTCAGATTCTTTAATGTTAGGTTTGCTGCTTCTAACAAAGAATCAACGAAAATATTTTGTTTTAATACAAACTGCAATATAAAATGTCTTTATAGGACAAAACATGATGTTTGGCGTCTGTTTAATAAAAATTTACTCGTTTGGAAGCATAGAATCATTCCAAATAAGCTATTCTCGTCGAAACTATAATGTAATTAGTATTTTGTGCTAGAATACAGCGTTTTTGTTTGATTTATTAACAATTTTGTCTATTTTAAGCAATGAAACGAATAGGATTAGCTGCCTTTATCCAAAGTGATACATAAATTGTTCTTTTATGCCAGATTAATACGTTTTTAGTGTGTTCGATGTATATTTTCATGTTCAAAGCAAAAGATCGTCTAAAATAAGCCGTTTTTGTTTGAACTGATGAACAATTCAGACTGAGAGTCAACAAAAATAATTTGTTTTAATCCAAACTGATACTTTTTGACTCTATAAGAGTCCTATAAGAGTCCGAGATACGCCGTTCTCGTCAAGTCTATAACGTAATTCATTTTTTTGTGTCAGAATACGACGTTTTCTGTCTGTTTAATATAATTTTTTAATAATAATAATAATAATAACAATAATAATAATAATAATAATAATAATAATAATAATAATAATAGTAATAGTAACAAAAGTAATAATAATAATAATACTTTTAATATGGAAAAATGGAGCTTATTTTGTGTGTTACATGAGCGTTTTCTCATTTCTATGCATAAGCCATTTAATAGTTTTTAATATTTAACAAAAATTTGTATTAAAATAAAATGTTTGAAAAACTGAAATTAAACTAAATTAAGTGTGTCTAACAATTTAGTAGAGAAAAAAGGAGGAGACATAAAAGTCACTAAAGTCTTAGAGTTGTCTTTAGTCGTCATATTAATAACAATAACATTTATAATAACAATACTAGTAGTACTAAATTTGCTTATATGCAAGCGCTTAATTAAGGTAACAGTTTTTTTGTTTTTTGCTTATATCTCGAAAACAGTTACTCCTATCAATTTTTACTTTTTCACCAAAATTAAGGTGATAAAATTTCCTACAAAATAGTTATTTGCATTTTTCATGTAGAACTAACCATAAGCGAGATATAAGTTTGAAAATAATTAATAATTAAAAAAAAGTGTTTTAACAGAAAATGTCTTGTGATTTATAAAATACACTTAATTTATTGGGTCCAATACTGTATTAGAAGAAAAAGGAGGTGACATAAAAGTCACTGAAGTCTTCAGAGTCGTTTTTAAATGCTGCATTTTTGTCTTCGTCTCAAACATTGAAAACTGAATTACATTTTTGTTCAGTAACAGTTACAGTTTTCTTATTGGTTTTTTGCTTATATCTCGAAAACAGTTACTCCTATCAAATTTTATCCTTCTTTCAAAATTAAAGCTGATAAAATTTCCAACAAAATAGTTATTTACATTTTTCTTGTAGGACCAAGCATAAACGAGTTATAGAGTTGGATATAAATAATATTTAACAAAAATTTGCTTTAAAATAAAATGCTTGAAAAACTTGAATTAAACTAAATTAATTGTGTCTAACACTTTAGTAGAGGAAAAAGGAGAAGACATAAAAGTCACTAAATGTTTCAGAGTCGTCTTTAGTCGTCATATTAATAACAATAACATTAATAATAATAATACTAATAGTACTAAATTTGCTTATATGCAAACGCTTAATTAAGGTAACAGTTTTTTGGTTTTTTGCTTATATCTCGAAAACAGTTACTCCAATCAATTTTTACTTTTTTACTAAAATTAAAGGTGATAAAATTTCCTACAAAATAGTTATTTGCATTTTTCATGTAGAACTAACCATAAGCGAGATATAAGTTTGAAAATAATTAATAATTAAAAAAAAGTGTTTTAACAGAAAATGTCTTGTGATTTAAAATACACTTAATTTATTGGGTTCAATACTTTATTAGAAGAAAAAGAGGTGACATAAAAGTCACTGAAGTCTTCAGAGTCGTTTTTAAATGCTGCATTTTTGTATTCGTCTCAAACATTGAAAACTGAATTACATTTTTGTTCAGTAACAGTTACAGTTTTCTTATTGGTTTTTTGCTTATATCTCGAAAAGAGTTACTCCTATCAAATTTTATCTTTCTTTCAAAATTAAAGCTGATAAAATTTCCAACAAAATAGTTATTTACATTTTTCTTGTAGGACCAAGCATAAACGAGTTATAGAGTTGGATATAAATAATATTTAACAAAAATTTGCTTTAAAATAAAATGCTTAAAAAACCTGAATTAAACTAAATTAATTGTGTCTAACACTTTAGTAGAGGAAAAAGGAGAAGACATAAAAGTCACTAAATGTTTCAGAGTCGTCTTTAGTCGTCATATTAATAACAATAACATTAATAATAATAATACTAATAGTACTAAATTTGCTTATATGCAAACGCTTAATTAAGGTAACAGTTTTTTGGTTTCTTGCTTATATCTCGAAAACAGTTACTCCTATCAATTTTTATCTTTTTTTTTCAAAATTAAAGCTGATAAAATTTCCTACAAAATAGTTATTTGCATTTTTTTGTAGGACCAACCATAAGCGAGTTATAGAGTTGGATATAAATAATCTTTAACAAAAATTTGCTTTAAAATAAAATGTTTGAAAAACCGAAATTAAACTAAATTAAGACTAACACTTTAGTAGAGGAAAAAGGAGAAGACATAAAAGTCACCAAAGTCTTAAGAGTCGTTTTTAGTCGTCACATTAATAACAATAACATTAATATTAATAATACTAATATTACTAAATTTGCTTATATGCAAGCGCTTAATTAAGGTAACAGTTTTTTGGTTTCTTGCTTATATCTCGAAAACAGTTACTCCTATCAATTTTTATCTTTTTACTAAAATTAAAGCTGATAAAATTTCCTACAAAATAGTAATTTGCATTTTTCATGTAGGACAAACCATAAGCGAGATATAAGTTTGAAAATAATTAATATTTAAAAAAAAAGTGCTTTAACAGAAAATGTCTTGTGATTTAAAATACACTTAATTTAATGGGTCCAATACTTTATTAGAAGAAAAAGGAGGAGACATAAAAGTCACTGAAGTCTTCAGAGTCGATTTTAAATGCTGCATTTTCGTCTTTGTCTCAAACATTGAAATCTGAATTACATTTTTGTTTAGTAACAGTTACAGTTTTCTTATTGGTTTTTTGCTTATATCTCGAAAACAGTTACTCCTATCACTTTTTATCTTTCTTTCAAAATTAAAGCTGATAAAATTCTCTACAAAATAGTTATTCGCATTTTTTTTGTAGGACCAACCATAAGCGAGTTATAGAGTTGGATATAAATAATCTTTAACAAAAATTTGCTTTAAAATAAAATGTTTAAAAAACCGAAATTAAACTAAATTAATTAAGACTAACACTTTAGTAGAGAAAAAAGGAGAAGACATAAAAGTCACCAAAGTCTTGAGAGTCGTTTTTAGTAGTCATATTAATAACAATAACATTAATAATAATAATAATACTAATATTACTAAATTTGCTTATATGCAAGCGCTTAATTAAGGTAACAGTTTCTTGCTTATATCTCGAAAACAGTTACTCTTATCAATTTTTATCTTTTTACTAAAATTAAAGCTGATAAAATTTCCTACAAAATAGTTATTTGCATTTTTTATGTAGAACTAACCATAAGCGAGATATAAGTTTCAAAATAATTAATATTTAAAAAAAAAGTGCTTTAACAGAAAATGTCTTGTGATTTAAAATACACTTAATTTAATGGGTTCAATACTTTATTAGAAGAAAAAGGAGGTGACATAAAAGTCACCAAAGTCTTCAGAGTTGTTTTTAGTACTAAATTAGCTTATATGCAAGCCCTTAATTAAGGTAACAGTTTTTTGGTTTCTTGCTTATATCTCGAAAACAGTTACTCCTATCAATTTTTATCTTTTCACTAAAATTAAAGCTGATAAAATTTTCTACAAAATAGTAATTTGCATTTTTCATGTAGGACTAACCATAAGCGAGATATAAGTTTGAAAATAACTAAAATTTAAAAAAAAGTGCTTTAACAGAAAATGTCTTGTGATTTAAAATACACTTAATTTATTGGGTACAATACTTTATTAGAAGAAAAAGGAGGTGACATAAAAGTCACTGAAGTCTTCAGAGTCGATTTTAAATGCTGCATTTTCGTCTTCGTCTCAAACATTGAAAACTGAATTACATTTTTGTTCAGTAACAGTTACAGTTTTCTTATTGGTTTTTTGCTTATATCTCGAAAACTGTTACTCCTATCAAATTTTATCTTTTTTTCAAAATTAAAGCTGATAAAATTTCCAACAAAATCGTTATTTGCATTTTTCTTGTAGGACCAACCATAAGCGAGTTATAGAGTTGGATATAAATAATCTTTAACAAAAATTTGCTTTAAAATAAAATGTTTGAAAAACCGATTTTAAACTAAATTAATTGGGTCTAACACTTTAGTAGAGGAAAAAGGAAAAAACATAAAGTCACCAAAATCTTCAGAGTTGTTTTTAGTACTAAATCAGCTTATATGCAAGCGCTTAATTAAGGTAACAGTTTTTTGGTTTCTTGCTTATATCTCGAAAACAGTTACTCCTATCAATTTTTATCTTTTTACTAAAATTAAAGCTGATAAAATTTCCTACAAAATAGTAATTTGCATTTTTCATGTAGGACTAACCATAAGCGAGATATAAGTTTAAAATTAATTAATATTTAAAAAAAAAGTGTTTTAACAGAAAATGTCTTGGGATTTAAAATACACTTAATTTATTGGGTCCAATAGTTTATTAGAAGAAAAAGGAGGTGACATAAAAGTCACTGAAGTCTTCAGAGTCGATTTTAAATGCTGCATTTTCGTCTTCGTCTCAAACATTGAAAACTGAATTTCATTTTTGTTCAGTAACAGTTACAGTTTTCTTATTGGTTTTTTGCTTATATCTCGAAAACTGTTACTCCTATCAATTTTTATCTTTATTTCAAAATTAAAGCTGATAAAATTTCCTACAAAATCGTTATTTGCATTTTTCATGTAGGACCAACCATAAGCGAGTTATAGAGTTGGATATAAATAATATTTAACAAAAATTTGCTTTAAAATAAAATGTTTGAAAAACTGAAATTAAACTAAATTAATTGGGTCTAACACTTTAGTAGAGGAAAAAGGAAAAAACATAAAGTCACCAAAATCTTCAGAGTTGTTTTTAGTACTAAATCAGCTTATATGCAAGCGCTTAATTAAGGTAACAGTTTTTTGGTTTCTTGCTTATATCTCGAAAACAGTTACTCCTATCAATTTTTATCTTTTTACTAAAATTAAAGCTGATAAAATTTCCTACAAAATAGTAATTTGCATTTTTCATGTAGGACTAACCATAAGCGAGATATAAGTTTGAAATTAATTAATATTTAAAAAAAAAGTGTTTTAACAGAAAATGTCTTGGGATTTAAAATACACTTAATTTATTGGGTCCAATAGTTTATTAGAAGAAAAAGGAGGTGACATAAAAGTCACTGAAGTCTTCAGAGTCGATTTTAAATGCTGCATTTTCGTCTTCGTCTCAAACATTGAAAACTGAATTACATTTTTGTTCAGTAACAGTTACAGTTTTCTTATTGGTTTTTTGCTTATATCTCGAAAACTGTTACTCCTATCAATTTTTATCTTTATTTCAAAATTAAAGCTGATAAAATTTCCTACAAAATCGTTATTTGCATTTTTCATGTAGGACCAACCATAAGCGAGTTATAGAGTTGGATATAAATAATATTTAACAAAAATTTGCTTTAAAATAAAATGTTTGAAAAACTGAAATTAAACTAATTTAATTGGGTCTAACACTTTAGTAGAGGAAAAAGAAAAAGACATAAAAGTCACTAAAGGTTTCAGAGTCGTCTTTAGTCGTCATATTAATAACAATAACATTAATGATAATAATACTAATAGTACTAAATTTGCTTATATGCAAACGCTTAATTAAGGTAACAGTGTTTTGGTTTCTAGCTTATATCTCGAAAACAGTTACTCCTATCAATTTTTATCTTATTACTAAAATTAAAGCTGATAAAATTTCCTACAAAATAGTTATTTGCATTTCTTTTGTAAGACTAACCATAAGCGAGTTATAGAGTTGGAAATAAATAATCTTCAACAAAAATTTGCTTTAAAATAAAATGTTTGAAAAACCGAAATTAAACTAAATTAATTGAGTCTAACACTTTAGTATAGGAAAAAGAAAAGACATAAAAGTCACCAAAGTCTTCAGAATCGTTTTTAGTCGTCATTTTAATAACAATAACATTAATAATAATAATACTAATAGTACTAAATTTGCTTATATGCAAGCGCTTTATTAAGGTAACAGTTTTTTGGTTTCTTGCTTATTTCTCGAAAACAGTTACTCCTATCAATTTTTATCTTTTTACTAAAATTAAAGCTGATAAAATTTCCTACAAAATAGTTATTTGCATTTTTCTTGTAGGAAAAAGCATAAGCGAGTTATAGAGATGGATATAAATAATATTTAACAAAAATTTGCTTTAAAATAAAATGTTTGAAATACTGAAATTAAACTAAATTAATTGTGTCTAACACTTTAGTAGAGAAAAAAGAAGAAGACATAAAAGTCACTAAAGGTTTCAGAGTCGTCTTTAATCGTCATATTAATAACAATAACATTAATAATAATAATACTAATAGTACTAAATTTGCTTATATGCAAACGCTTAATTAAGTTAACAGTTTTTTGGTTTCTTGCTTATATCTCGAAAACAGTTACTCCTATCAATTTTTATCTTTTACTAAAATTAAAGCTGATAAAATTTCCTACAAAATAGTAATTTGCATTTTTCATGTAGGACTAACCATAAGCGAGATATAAGTTTGAAAATAACTAATATTTAAAAAAAAGTGCTTTAATAGAAAATGTCTTGTGATTTAAAATACACTTAATTTATTGGGTCCAATACTTTATTAGAAGAAAAAGGAGGTGACATAAAAGTCACTGAAGTCTTCAGAGTCGATTTTAAATGCTGCATTTTCGTCTTCGTCTCAAACATTGAAAACTGAATTACATTTTTGTTCAGTAACAGTTACAGTTTTCTTATTGGTTTTTTGCTTATATCTCGAAAACTGTTACTCCTATCAATTTTTTTTTCTTTCAAAATTAAAGCTGATAAAATTTCCTACAAAATCGTTATTAGCATTTTTCTTGTAGGACCAACCATAAGCGAGTTATAGAGTTGGATATAAATAATCTTTAACAAAAATTTGCTTTAAAATAAAATGTTTGAAAAACCGAAATTAAACTAAATTAATTGGGTCTAACACTTTAGTAGAGGAAAAAGGAGAAGACATAAAGTCACCAAAGTCTTCAAAGTTGATTTTAGTACTAAATTTGCTTATATGCAAGCGCTTAATTAAGGTAACAGTTTTTTGGTTTCTTGCTTATATCTCAGAAACAGTTACCCCTATCAATTTTTATCTTTTTACTAAAATTAAAGCTGATAAAATTTCCTACAAAATAGTAATTTGCATTTTTCATGTAGGACTAACCATAAGCGAGATATAAGTTTGAAAATAATTAATATTTAAAAAAAAAGTGTTTTAACAGAAAATGTCTTGGGATTTAAAATACACTTAATTTATTGGGTCCAATAGTTTATTAGAAGAAAAAAGAGGTAACATAAAAGTCACTGAAGTCTTCAGAGTCGATTTTAAATGCTGCATTTTCGTCTTGGTCTCAAACATTGAAAACTGAATTACATTTTTGTTCAGTAACAGTTACAGTTTTCTTATTGGTTTTTTGCTTATATCTCGAAAACTGTTACTCCTATCAATGTTTATCTATTTCAAAATTAAAGCCGATAAAATTTCCTACAAAATCGTTATTTGCATTTTTCATGTTGGACCAACCATAAGCGAGTTTTAGAGTTGGATATAAATAATATTTAACAAAAATTTGCTTTAAAATAAAATGTTTGAAAAACTGAAATTAAACTAATTTAATTGTGTCTAACACTTTAGTAGAGGAAAAAGAAAAAGACATAAAAGTCACTAAAGGTTTCAGAGTCGTCTTTAGTCGTCATATTAATAACAATAACATTAATGATAATAATACTAATAGTACAAAATTTGCTTATATGCAAACGCTTAATTAAGGTAACAGTGTTTTGGTTTCTTGCTTATATCTCGAAAACAGTTACTCCTATCAATTTTTATCTTTTTACTAAAATTAAAGCTGATAAAATTTCCTACAAAATAGTTATTTGCATTTCTTTTGTAAGACCAACCATAAGCGAGTTATAGAGTTGGATATAAAATATCTTCAACAAAAATTTGCTTTAAAATAAAATGTTTGAAAAACCGAAATTAAACTAAATTAATTGAGTCTAACACTTTAGTATAGGAAAATGGAGAAGACATAAAAGTCACCAAAGTCTTGAGAGTCGTTTTTAGTCGTCATAATAATAACAATAACATTAATAATAATAATACTAATAGTACTAAATTTGCTTATATGCAAGCGCTTTATTAAGGTAACAGTTTTTTGGTTTCTTGCTTATATCTCGAAAACAGTTACTCCTATCAATTTTTATCTTTTTACTAAAATTAAAGCTGATAAAATTTCCTACAAAATAGTTATTTGCATTATTCTTGAAGGACCAAGCATAAGCGAGTTATAGAGATGGATATAAATAATATTTAACAAAAATTTGCTTTAAAATAAAATGTTGAAATACTGAAATTAAACTAAATTAATTGTGTCTAACACTTTAGTAGAGGAAAAAGAAGAAGACATAAAAGTCACTAAAGGTTTCAGAGTCGTCTTTAATCGTCATATTAATAACAATAACATTAATAATAATAATACTAATAGTACTAAATTTGCTTATATGCAAACGCTTAATTAAGTTAACAGCTTTTTGGTTTCTTGCTTATATCTCGAAAACAGTTACTCCTATAAATTTTTATCTTTTTACTAAAATTAAAGCTGATAAAATTTCCTACAAAATAGTAATTTGCATTTTTTATGTAGGACCAACCATAAGCGAGATATAAGTTTGAATATAACTAATATTTAAAAAAAAGTGCTTTAACAGAAAATGTCTTGTGATTTAAAATACACTTAATTTATTGGGTCCAATACTTTATTAGAAGAAAAAGGAGGTGACATAAAAGTCACTGAAGTCTTCAGAGTCGATTTTAAATGCTGCATTTTCGCCTTCGTCTCAAACATTGAAAACTGAATTACATTTTTGTTCAGTAACAGTTACAGTTTTCTTATTGGTTTTTTGCTTATATCTCGAAAACTGTTACTCCTATCAATTTTTATCTTTCTTTCAAAATTAAAGCTGATAAAATTTCCTACAAAATCGTTATTTGCATTTTTCTTGTAGGACCAACCATAAGCGAGTTATAGAGTTGGACATAAATAATCTTTAACAAAAATTTGCTTTAAAATAAAATGTTTGAAAAACCGAAATTAAACTAAATTAATTGAGTCTAACACTTTAGTATAGGAAAATGGAGAAGACATAAAAGTCACCAAAGTCTTGAGAGTCGTTTTTAGTCGTCATAATAATAACAATAACATTAATAATAATAATACTAATAGTACTAAATTTGCTTATATGCAAGCGCTTTATTAAGGTAACAGTTTTTTGGTTTCTTGCTTATATCTCGAAAACAGTTACTCCTATCAATTTTTATCTTTTTACTAAAATTAAAGCTGATAAAATTTCCTACAAAATAGTTATTTGCATTATTCTTGAAGGACCAAGCATAAGCGAGTTATAGAGATGGATATAAATAATATTTAACAAAAATTTGCTTTAAAATAAAATGTTTGAAATACTGAAATTAAACTAAATTAATTGTGTCTAACACTTTAGTAGAGGAAAAAGAAGAAGACATAAAAGTCACTGAAGTCTTCAGAGTCGATTTTAAATGCTGCATTTTCGCCTTCGTCTCAAACATTGAAAACTGAATTACATTTTTGTTCAGTAACAGTTACAGTTTTCTTATTGGTTTTTTGCTTATATCTCGAAAACTGTTACTCCTATTAATTTTTATCTTTCTTTCAAAATTAAAGCTGATAAAATTTCCAACAAAATCGTTATTTGCATTTTTCTTGTAGGACTTCAGAAGTCTTCAGAATCGTTTTTAGTCGTCATATTAATAACAATAACATTAATAATAATAATACTAATAGTACTAAATTTGCTTACATGCAAACCCTTAATTCAGGTAACAATTTTTTGGTTTCTTGCTTATATCTCGAAAACAGTTACTCCTATCAATTTTTATCTTTTTACTAAAATTAAAGCTGATAAAATTTCCTACAAAATAGTTAATTGCATTTTTAATGTAGGACTAACCATAAGCGAGATATAAGTTTGAAAATAATTAAAATTTAAAAAAAAGTGCTTCAACAGAAAATGTCTTGTGATTTAAAATACACTTAATTTATTGGGTCCAATACTTTATTAGAAGAAAAAAGAGGTGACAGAAAGGTCACTGAAGTCTTTAGAGTCGTTTGTAAATGCTGCATTTTCGTCTTCGTCTCAAACATTGAAAACTGAATTACATTTTTGTTCAGTAACTGTTACTGTTTTCTTATTGGTTTTTTGCTTATATCTCGAAAACAGTTACTCCTATCAATTTTTATCTTTCTTTTAAAATTAAAGCTGATACAGCTTCCTACAAAATAGTTATTTGCATTTTTCTTGTAGGACCAACCATAAGCGAGTTATAGAGTTGGATATAAATCAATATTTAAAAAAAAAGTGCTTTAACAGAAAATGTCTTGTGATTTAAAATACACTTAATTTATTGAGTCCAATACTTTATTAGAAAAAAAAGGAGGTGACTTAAAAGTCACTGAAGTTTTCAGAGTCGTGTTTTTTTCAAAATTAAAGCTGATAAAATTTCCTACAAAATAGTTTTTAACATTTTTTTTGTAGGACCAACCATAAGCGAGTTATAGAGTTGGATATAAATAATCTTTAAGAAAAATTTGCTTTAAAATAAAATGTTTGAAAAACTGAAATTAAACTAATTTAATTGTGTCTAACACATTAGTAGAGGAAAAAGAAGAAGACATAAAAGTCACTAAAGGTTTCAAAGTTGTCTTTAATCGTCATATTAATAACAATAACATTAATAATAATAATACTAATAGTACTAAATTTGCTTATATGCATGCGCTTTATTAAGGTAACAGTTTTTTGGTTTCTTGCTTATATCTCGAAAACAGTTACTCCTATCAATTTTTATCTTTTTACTAAAATTAAAGCTGATAAAATTTCCTACAAAATAGTTATTTGCATTTTTCATGTAGGACTAACCCTTAGCGAGATATATGATTGAAAATAATTAATATTTAAAAAAAAGTGCTTTAACAGAAAATGTCTTGTGATTTAAAATACACTTAATTTATTGGGTCTAATACTTTATTAGAAGAAGAAGAAAGTGACATAAAAGTCGCTGAAGTCTTCAGGGTCGTTTTTAAATGCTGCAGTTTCATCTTCGTCTCAAACATTGAAAACTGAATTACATTTTGGTTCAGTAACAGTCACAGTTTTCTTATTGGTTTTTTGCTTATATCTCGAAAACAGTTACTCCTATCAACTTTTATTTTTTTTTTCAAAATTAAAGCTGATAAAATTTCCTACAAAATAGTTATTTGCATTTTTCTTGTAGGACCAACCATAAGCGAGTTATAGAGTTGGATATAAATAATATTTAACAAAAATTTGCTTTAAAATAAAATGTTTGAAAAACTGAAATTAAACTAATTTAATTGTGTCTAACACATTAGTAGAGGAAAAAGAAGAAGACATAAAAGTCACTAAAGGTTTCAAAGTTGTCTTTAATCGTCATATTAATAACAATAACATTAATAATAATAATACTAATAGTACTAAATTTGCTTATATGCAAACGCTTAATTAAGGTAACGGTGTTTTGGTTTCTGGCTTATATCTCGAAAACAGTTACTCCTATCAATTTTTATCTTTTTACTAAAATTCAAGCTGATAAAATTTCCTACAAAATAGTTATTTGCATTTTTTATGTAGGACTAACCATAAGCGAGATATAAGATTGAAAATAATTAATATTTAAAAAAAAAGTGCTTTAACAGAAAATGTCTTGTGATTTAAAATACACTTAATTTATTGGGTCCAATACTTTATTAGAAGAAAAAAGAGGTGACAGAAAGGTCACTGAAATCTTTAGAGTCGTTTGTAAATGCTGCATTTTCGTCTTCGTCTCAAACATTGAAAACTGAATTACATTTTTGTTCTGTAACTGTTACAGTTTTCATATTGGTTTTTTGCTTATATCTCGAAAACAGTTACTCCTATCAATTTTTATCTTTCTTTTAAAATTAAAGCTGATAAAGCTTCCTACAAAATAGTTGTTTGCATTTTTCTTGTAGGACCAACCATAAGCGAGTTATAGAGTTGGATATAAATAATATTCAACAAAAATTTGCTTTAAATAAAATGTTTGAAAAACCGAAATTAAACTAAATTAATTGAGTCTAACACTTTAGTAGAGAAAAAAAAAAAAGACATAAAAGTCACCAAAGTCTTCAGAATCGTTTTTAGTCGTCATATTAATAACAATAACATTAATAATAATAATACTAATAGTACTAAATCTGCTTATATGCAAGCGCTTTATTAAGGTAACAGTTTTTTGGTTTCTTGCTTATATCTCGAAAACAGTTACTCCTATCAATTTTTATCTTTTTTTTAAAATTAAAGCTGATAAAATTTCCTACAAAATAGTTATTTGCATTTTTCTTGTAGGACCAACCATAAGCGAGTTATAGAGTTGGATATAAATAATATTTAACAAAAATTTGCTTTAAAATAAAATGTTTGAAAAACTGAAATTAAACTAATTTAATTGTGTCTAACACTTTAGTAGAGGAAAAAGAAGAAGACATAAAAGTCACTAAAGGTTTCAAAGTTGTCTTTAATCGTCATATTAATAACAATAACATTAATAATAATAATACTAATAGTACTAAATTTGCTTATATGCAAACGCTTAATTAAGGTAACGGTGTTTTGGTTTCTGGCTTATATCTCGAAAACAGTTACTCCTATCAATTTTTATCTTTTTACTAAAATTCAAGCTGATAAAATTTCCTACAAAATAGTTATTTGCATTTTTTATGTAGGACTAACCATAAGCGAGATATAAGATTGAAAATAATTAATATTTAAAAAAAAAGTGCTTTAACAGAAAATGTCTTGTGATTTAAAATACACTTAATTTATTGGGTCCAATACTTTATTAGAAGAAAAAAGAGGTGACAGAAAGGTCACTGAAGTCTTTAGAGTCGTTTGTAAATGGTGAATTTTCGTCTTCGTCTCAAACATTGAAAACTGAATTACATTTTTGTTCAGTAACTGTTACAGTTTTCATATTGGTTTTTTGCTTATATCTCGAAAACAGTTACTCCTATCAATTTTTATCTTTCTTTTAAAATTAAAGCTGATAAAGCTTCCTACAAAATAGTTGTTTGCATTTTTCTTGTAGGACCAACCATAAGCGAGTTATAGAGTTGGATATAAATAATATTTAACAAAAATTTGCTTTAAATAAAATGTTTGAAAAACCGAAATTAAACTAAATTAATTGAGTCTAACACTTTAGTAGAGAAAAAAGAAAAAGACATAAAAGTCACCAAAGTCTTCAGAATCGTTTTTAGTCGTCATATTAATAACAATAACATTAATAATAATAATACTAATAGTACTAAATCTGCTTATATGCAAGCGCTTTATTAAGGTAACAGTTTTTTGGTTTCTTGCTAATATCTCGAAAACAGTTACTCCTATCAATTTTTATCTCTTTTTCAAAATTAAAGCTGATAAAATTTCCTACAAAATAGTTATTTGCATTTTTCTTGTAGGACCAACCATAAGCGAGTTATAGAGTTGGATATAAATAATATTTAACAAAAATTTGCTTTAAAATAAAATGTTTGAAAAACTGAAATTAAACTAATTTAATTGTGTCTAACACTTTAGTAGAGGAAAAAGAAGAAGACATAAAAGTCACTAAAGGTTTTAAAGTTGTCTTTAATCGTCATATTAATAACAATAACATTAATAATACTAATAGTACTAAATTTGCTTATATGCAAACGCTTAATTAAGGTAACAGTGTTTTGGTTTCTTGCTCATATCTCGAAAACAGTTACTCCTATCAATTTTTATTTTTTTACTAAAATTTAAGCTGATAAAATTTCCTACAAAATAGTTATTTGCATTTTTTATGTAGGACTAACCATAAGCGAGATATAAGATTGAAAATAATTAATATTTAAAAAAGAAGTGCTTTAACAGAAAATGTCTTGTGATTTAAAATACACTTAATTTATTAGGTCCAATACTTTATTAAAAAAAAAGGGGGTGACATATAAGTCACTGAAGTCTTCAGAGTCGATTTTAAATGCTGCATTTTCGTCTTCGTCTCAAACATTGAAAACTGAATTACATTTTTGTTCTGAAACGGTAACAGTTTTTACTTTGGTTTTTTGCTTATATCTCGAAAACAGTTACTCCTATCAATTTTTATCTTTTTTTCAAAATTAAAGCTGATAACATTTCCTACAAAATAGTTATTTGCATTTTTCTTGTAGGACCAACCATAAGCGAGTTATAAAGTTGGATATAAATAATATTTAACAAAAACTTGCTTAAAAATAAAATGTTTGAAATACTGAAATTAAACTAAATTAATTGTGTCTAACACTTTAGTTGAGAAAAAAGAAAAAGACATAAAAGTCACCAAAGTCTTCAGAATCGTTTTTAGTCGTCATATTAATAACAATAACATTAATAATAATAATACTAATAGTACTAAATCTGCTTATATGCAAGGGCTTTATTAAGGTAACAGTTTTTTGGTTTCTTGCTTATATCTCGAAAACAGTTACTCCTATGAATTTTTGTCTTTCTTTCAAAATTAAAGCTGATAAAATATTCTACAAAATAGTTATTTGCATTTTTCTTGTAGGACCAACCATAAGCGAGTTATAGAGTTGGATATAAATAATATTTAACAAAAATTTGCTTTAAAATAAAATGTTTGAAAAACTGAAATTAAACTAATTTTACTGTGTCTAACACTTTAGTAGAGAAAAAACGAAATGACATAAAAGTCACTAAAGGTTTCAAAGTTGTCTTTAATCGTCATATTAATAACAATAACATTAATAATAATAATACTAATAGTACTTAATTTGCTAATATGCAAACGCTTAATTAAGGTAACAGTGTTTTGGTTTCTTGCTCATATCTCGAAAACAGTTACTCCTATCAACTTTTATTTTTTTACTAAAATTCAAGCTGATAAAATTTCCTACAAAATAATTATTTGCATTTTTTATGTAGGACTAACCATAAGCGAGATATAAGATTGAAAATAATTAATATTTAAAAAAGAAGTGCTTTAACAGAAAATGTCTTGTGATTTAAATTACACTTAATTTATTAGGTCCAATACTTTATTAGAAAAAAAGGGGGTGACATATAAGTCACTGAAGTCTTCAGAGTCGATTTTAAATGCTGCATTTTCGTCTTCGTCTCAAACATTGAAAACTGAATTACATTTTTGTTCTGAAACGGTAACAGTTTTTACATTGGTTTTTTGCTTATATCTCGAAAACAGTTACTCCTATCAATTTTTATCTTTCTTTCAAAATTAAAGCTGATAACATTTTCTACAAAATAGTTATTTGCATTTTTCTTGTAGGACCAACCATAAGCGAGTTATAAAGTTGGATATAAATAATATTTAACAAAAACTTGCTTAAAAATAAAATGTTTGAAATACTGAAATTAAACTAAATTAATTGTTTCTAACACTTTAGTAGAGAAAAAAGAAAAAGACATAAAAGTCACCAAAGTCTTCAGAATCGTTTTTAGTCGTCATACTAATAACAATAACATTAATAATAATAATACTAATAGTACTAAATCTGCTTATATGCAAGCGCTTTATTAAGGTAACAGTTTTTTGGTTTCTTGCTTATATCTCGAAAACAGTTACTCCTATAAATTTTTGTCTTTTTTTCAAAATTAAAGCTGATAAAATTTCCTACAAAATAGTTATTTGCATTTTTCTTGTAGGACCAACCATAAGCGAGTTATAGAGTTGGATATAAATAATTTTTTACAAAAATTTGCTTTAAAATAAAATGTTTGAAAAACTGAAATTAAACTAATTTAATTGTGTCTAACACTTTAGTAGAGGAAAAAGGAAAAGACATAAAAGTCACTAAAGGTTTCAAAGTTGTCTTTAGTTGTCATATTAATAACAATAACATTAATAATAATAATACTAATAGTACTAAATTTGCTTATATGCAAACGCTTAATTAAGGTAACAGTGTTTTGGTTTCTTGCTTATATCTCGAAAACAGTTACTCCTATCAATTTTTATCTTTTTACTAAAATTCAAGCTGATAAAATTTCCTATAAAATAGTTATTTGCATTTTTCATGTAGGACTAACCATAAGCGAGATATATGATTGAAAATAATTAATATTTAAAAAAAAAGTGCTTTAACAGAAAATGTCTTGTGATTTAAAATACACTTAATTTATTGGGTCCAATACTTTATTAGAAGAAAAAGGAAGTGACATAAAAGTCACTGAAGTCTTCAGAGTCGTTTTTAAATGCTGCAGTTTCGTCTTCGTCTCAAACATTGAAAACTGAATTACATTTTTGTTCAGTAACAGTCACAGTTTTCTTATTGGTTTTTTGCTTATATCTCGAAAACAGTTACTCCTATCAATTTTTATCTTTCTGTCAAAATTAAAGCTGATAAAATTTCCTACAAAATAAATATTTGCATTTTTCTTGAAGGACCAACTATAAGCGAGTTATAGAGTTGGATATAAATAATATTTAACAAAAATTTGCTTTAAAATAAAATGTTTGAAAAACTGAAATTAAACTAATTTAATTGAGTCTAACACTTTAGTAGAGGAAAAAGAAGAAGACATAAAAGTCACTAAAGGTTTCAAAGTTGTCTTTAATCGTCATATTAATAACAATAACATTAATAATAATAATACTAATAGTACTAAATTTGCTTATATGCAAACGCTTAATTAAGGTAACAGTGTTTTGGTTTCTTGCTCATATCTCGAAAACAGTTACTCTTATCAATTTTTATCTTTCTTTCAAAATTAAAGCTGATAACATTTCCTACAAAATAGTTATTTGCATTTTTCTTGTGGGACCAACCATAAGCGAGTTATAAAGTTGGATATAAATAATATTTAACAAAAACTTGCTTAAAAATAAAATGTTTGAAATACTGAAATTAAACTAAATTAATTGTGTCTAACACTTTAGTAGAGAAAAAAGAAAAAGACATAAAAGTCACCAAAGTCTTCAGAATCGTTTTTAGTCGTCATATTAATAACAATAACATTAATAATAATAATACTAATAGTACTAAATCTGCTTATATGCAAGCGCTTTATTAAGGTTACAGTTTTTTGGTTTCTTGCTTATATCTCGAAAACAGTTACTCCTATGAATTTTTGTCTTTTTTTCAAAATTAAAGCCGATAAAATTTCCTACAAAATAGTTATTTGCATTTTTCTTGTAGGACCAACCATAAGCGAGTTATAGAGTTGGATATAAATACTTTTTAACAAAAATTTGCTTTAAAATAAAATGTTTGAAAAACTGAAATTAAACTAATTTAATTGTGTCTAACACTTTAGTAGAGGAAAAGGAAAAGACATAAAAGTCACTAAAGGTTTCAGAGTTGTCTTTAGTTGTCATATTAATAACAATAACATTAATAATAATAATACTAATAGTACTAAATTTGCTTATATGCAAACGCTTAATTAAGGTAACAGTGTTTTGGTTTCTTGCTTATATCTCGAAAACAGTTACTCCTATCAATTTTTATCTTTTTACTAAAATTTAAGCTGATAAAATTTCCTATAAAATAGTTATTTGCATTTTTCATGTAGGACTAACCATAAGCGAGATATATGATTGAAAATAATTAATATTTAAAAAAAAAGTGCTTTAACAGAAAATGTCTTGTGATTTAAAATACACTTAATTTATTGGGTCCAATACTTTATTAGAAGAAAAAGGAAGTGACATAAAAGGCACTGAAGTCTTCAGAGTCGTTTTTAAATGCTGCAGTTTCGTCTTCGTCTCAAACATTGAAAACTGAATTACATTTTTGTTCAGTAACAGTCACAGTTTTCTTATTGGTTTTTTGCTTATATCTCGAAAACAGTTACTCCTATTAATTTTTATCTTTCTGTCAAAATTAAAGCTGATAAAATTTCCTACAAAATAGTTATTTGCATTTTTCTTGTAGGACCAACCATCAGCGAGTTATAAAGTTGGATATAAATAATATTTAACAAAAACTTGCTTAAAAATTAAATGTTTGAAATACTGAAATTAAACTAAATTAATTGTGTCTAACACTTTAGTAGAGAAAAAAGAAAAAGACATAAAAGTTACCAAAGTCTTCAGAATCGTTTTTAGTCGTCATATTAATAACAATAACATTAATAATGATAATACTAATAGTATTATTTAATTTTTAAGCAAGTTTTTGTTAAATATTATTTATATCCAACTTTATAACTCGCTTATGGTTGGTCCTACAAGAAAAATGCAAATAACTATTTTGTAGAAAATTTTATCAGCTTTATTTTAAAAAAAAATAAAAACTGATAGGAGTAATTGTTTTCGAGATATAAGCAAAAAACCAAAGTGAAAACTGTTACCGTTTCAGAACAAAAATGTAATTCAGTTTTCAATGTTTGAGACGAAGACGAAAATGCAGCATTTACAATCGACTCTGAAGACTTCAGTGACTTATATGTCACCCCCTTTTTCTTCTAATAAAGTATTGGACCTAATAAATTAAGTGTATTTTAAATCACAAGACATTTTCTGTTAAAGCACTTTTTTTTTAATTATTAATTATTTTCAAACTTATATCTCGCTTATGGTTAGTCCTACATGAAAAATGTAAATAACTATTTTGTAGGAAATTTTATCAGCTTGAATTTTAGTAAAAAGATAAAAATTGATAGGAGTAACTGTTTTCGAGATATAAGCAAGAAACCAAAACACTGTTACCTTAATTAAGCGTTTGCATATAAGCAAATTTAGTACTATTAGTATTATTATTATTAATGTTATTGTTATTAATATGATAACTAAAGACAACTCTGAAACCTTTAGTGACTTTTATGTCTTTTCCTTTTTCCTCTACTAAAGTGTTAGACACAGTTAAATTAGTTTAATTTCAGTTTTTCAAACATTTTATTTTAAAGCAAATTTTTGTTATATATTATTTATATCCAACTCTATAACTCGCTTATGGTTGGTCCTACAAGAAAAATGCAAATAACTATTTTGTAGAATATTTTATCAGCTTTAATTTTGAAAGAAAGACAAAAATTCATAGGAGTAACTGTTTTCGAGATATAAGCAAGAAACCAAAAAACTGTTACCTTAATAAAGCGCTTGCATATAAGCAGATTTAGTACTGTTAGTATTATTATTATTAATGTTATTGTTATTAATATGACGACTAAAAACGATTCTGAAAACTTTGGTGACTTTTATGTCTTTTTTTTTTCTCTACTAAAGTGTTAGACACAATTAATTTAGTTTAATTTCAGTATTTCAAACATTTTATTTTTAAGCAAGTTTTTGTTAAATATTATTTATATCCAACTTTATAACTCGCTTATGGTTGGTTCTACAAGAAAAATGCAAATAACTATTTTGTAGGAAATGTTATCATCTTTAATTTTAAAAGAAAGATAAAAATTGATAGGAGTTACTGTTTTCGAGATATAAGCAAAAAACCAAAGTAAAAACTGTTATCGTTTCAGAACAAAAATGTAATTCAGTTTTTAATGTTTGAGACGAAGACGAAACTGCAGCATTTAAAAACGACTCTGAAGACTTCAGTGACTCTTATGTCACTTCCTTTTTCTTCTAATAAAGTATTGGACCCAATAAATTAAGTGTATTTTAAATCACAAGACATTTTCTGTTAAAGCACTTTTTTTTTAAATATTAATTATTTTCAATCATATATCTCGCTTATGGTTAGTCCTACATGAAAAATGCAAATAACTATTTTGTAGGAAATTTTATCAGCTTGAATTTTAGTAAAAAGATAAAAATTGATAGGAGTAACTGTTTTCGAGACATAAGCAAGAAACCAAAACACTGTTACCTTAATTAAGCTTTTGCATATAAGCAAATTTAGTACTATTAGTATTATTATTATTAATGTTATTGTTATTAATATGACAACTAAAGACAACTCTGAAACCTTTAGTGACTTTTATGTCTTTTCCTTTTTCCTCTACTAAAGTGTTAGACACAATTAAATTAGTTTAATTTCAGTTTTTCAAACATTTTATTTTAAAGCAAATTTTTGTTAAATATTATTTATATCCAACTCTATAACTCGTTTATGGTTGGTCCTACAAGAAAAATGCAAATAACTATTTTGTAGGAAATTTTATCAGCTTTAATTTTGAAAAAAAGACAAAAATTCATAGGAGTAACTGTTTTCGAGATATAAGCAAGAAACCAAAAAACTGTTACCTTAATAAAGCGCTTGCATATAAGCAGATTTAGTACTATTAGTATTATTATTATTAATGTTATTGTTATTAATATGACGACTAAAAACGATTCTGAAGACTTTGGTGATTTTTATGCCTTTTTCTTTTTTTTCTACTAAAGTGTTAGACACAATTAATTTAGTTTAATTTCAGTATTTCAAACATTTTATTTTTAAGCAAGTTTTTGTTAAATATTATTTATATCCAACTTTATAACTCGCTTATGGTTGGTCCTACAAGAAAAATGCAAATAACTATTTTGTAGGAAATGTTATCAGCTTTAATTTTGAAAGAAAGATTAAAATTGATAAGAGTAATTGTTTTCGAGATATAAGCAAAAAACCAAAGTAAAAACTGTTACCGTTTTAGAACAAAAATGTAATTCAGTTTTCAATGTTTGAGACGAAGACGAAAATGCAGCATTTAAAATCGACTCTGAAGACTTCAGTGACTTATATGTCAACCCCTTTTTTTCTAATAAAGTATTGGACCTAATAAATTAAGTGTATTTTAAATCACAAGACATTTTCTGTTAAAGCACTTCTTTTTTAAATATTAATTATTTTCAATCTTATATCTCGCTTATGGTTAGTCCTACATAAAAAATGCAAATAATTATTTTGTAGGAAATTTTATCAGCTTGAATTTTAGTAAAAAGATAAAAATTGATAGGAGTAACTGTTTTCGAGATATGAGCAAGAAACCAAAACACTGTTACCTTAATTAAGCGTTTGCATATAAGCAAATTTAGTACTATTAGTATTATTATTATTAATGTTATTGTTATTAATATGACGATTAAAGACAACTTTGAAACCTTTAGTGACTTTTATGTCTTCTTCTTTTTCCTCTACTAAAGTGTTAGACACAATTAAATTAGTTTAATTTCAGTTTTTCAAACATTTTATTTTAAAGCAAATTTTTGTTAAATATTATTTATATCCAACTCTATAACTCGCTTATGGTTGGTCCTACAAGAAAAATGCAAATAACTATTTTGTAGTAAATTTTATCAGCTTTAATTTTGAAAAAAAGATAAAAATTGATAGGAGTAACTGTTTTCGAGATATAAGCAAAAAACCAATAAGAAAACTGTGACTGTTACTGAACAAAAATGTAATTCGGTTTTCAATGTTTGAGACGAAGACGAAACTGCAGCATTTAAAAACGACTCTGAAGACTTCAGTGACTTTTATGTCACTTCCTTTTTCTTCTAATAAAGTATTGGACCCAATAAATTAAGTGTATTTTAAATCACAAGACATTTTCTGTTAAAGCACTTTTTTTTTAAATATTAATTATTTTCAATCATATATCTCGCTTATGGTTAGTCCTACATGAAATATGCAAATAACTATTTTGTAGGAAATTTTATCAGCTTGAATTTTAGTAAAAAGATAAAAATTGATAGATGTAATTGTTTTCGAGATATAAGCAAGAAACCAAAACACTGTTACCTTAATTAAGCGTTTGCATATATGCAAATTTAGTACTATTAGTATTATTATTATTAATGTTATTGTTATTAATATGACAACTAAAGACAACTCTGAAACTTTTAGTGACTTTTATGTCTTTTCCTTCTTTCTCTACTAAAGTGTTAGACACAGTTAAATTAGTTTAATTTCAGTTTTTCAAACATTCTATTTTAAAGCAAATTTTTGTTAAATATTATTTATATCCAACTCTATAACTCGCTTATGGTTGGTCCTACAAAAAAAATGCAAATAACTATTTTGTAGAATATTTTATCAGCTTTAATTTTGAAAGAAAACAAAAATTCATAGGAGTAACTGTTTTCGAGATATAAGCAAGAAACCAAAAAACTGTTACCTTAATAAAGCGCTTGCATATAAGCAGATTTAGTACTATTAGTATTATTATTATTAATGTTATTGTTATTAATATGACGACTAAAAACGATTCTGAAGACTTTGGTGACTTTTATGTCTTTTTCTTTTTTCTCTACTAAAGTGTTAGACACAATTAATTTAGTTTAATTTCAGTATTTCAAACATTTTATTTTTAAGCAAGTTTTTGTTAAATATTATTTATATCCAACTTTATAACTCGCTTATGGTTGGTCCTACAAGAAAAATGCAAATAACTATTTTGTAGGAAATGTTATCAGCTTTAATTTTGAAAGAAAGATAAAAATTGATAGGAGTAACTGTTTTCGAGATATAAGCAAAAAACCAAAGTAAAAACTGTTACCGTTTCAGAACAAAAATGTAATTCAGTTTTCAATGTTTGAGACGAAGACGAAAATGCAGCATTTAAAATCGACTCTGAAGACTTCAGTGACTTATATGTCACCCCCTTTTTTTTTAATAAAATATTGGACCTAATAAATTAAGTGTATTTTAAATCACAAGACATTTTCTGTTAAAGCACTTCTTTTTTAAATATTAATTATTTTCAATCTTATATCTCGCTTATGGTTAGTCCTACATAAAAAATGCAAATAACTATTTTGTAGGAAATTTTATCAGCTTGAATTTTAGTAAAAAGATAAAAATTGATAGGAGTAACTGTTTTCGAGATATGAGCAAGAAACCAAAACACTGTTACCTTAATTAAGCGTTTGCATATAAGCAAATTTAGTACTATTAGTATTATTATCATTAATGTTATTGTTATTAATATGACGACTAAAGACGACTCTGAAACCTTTAGTGACTTTTATGTCTTTTTCTTTTTCCTCTACTAAAGTGTTAGACACAATTAATTTAGTTTAATTTCAGTATTTCAAACATTTTATTTTTAAGCAAGTTTTTGTTAAATATTATTTATATCCAACTTTATAACTCGCTTATGGTTGGTCCTACAAGAAAAATGCAAATAACTATTTTGTAGGAAATGTTATCAGCTTTAATTTTGAAAGAAAGATTAAAATTGATAAGAGTAATTGTTTTCGAGATATAAGCAAAAAACCAAAGTAAAAACTGTTACCGTTTTAGAACAAAAATGTAATTCAGTTTTCAATGTTTGAGACGAAGACGAAAATGCAGCATTTAAAATCGACTCTGAAGACTTCAGTGACTTATATGTCAACCCCTTTTTTTCTAATAAAGTATTGGACCTAATAAATTAAGTGTATTTTAAATCACAAGACATTTTCTGTTAAAGCACTTCTTTTTTAAATATTAATTATTTTCAATCTTATATCTCGCTTATGGTTAGTCCTACATAAAAAATGCAAATAATTATTTTGTAGGAAATTTTATCAGCTTGAATTTTAGTAAAAAGATAAAAATTGATAGGAGTAACTGTTTTCGAGATATGAGCAAGAAACCAAAACACTGTTACCTTAATTAAGCGTTTGCATATAAGCAAATTTAGTACTATTAGTATTATTATTATTAATGTTATTGTTATTAATATGACGATTAAAGACAACTTTGAAACCTTTAGTGACTTTTATGTCTTCTTCTTTTTCCTCTACTAAAGTGTTAGACACAATTAAATTAGTTTAATTTCAGTTTTTCAAACATTTTATTTTAAAGCAAATTTTTGTTAAATATTATTTATATCCAACTCTATAACTCGCTTATGGTTGGTCCTACAAGAAAAATGCAAATAACTATTTTGTAGTAAATTTTATCAGCTTTAATTTTGAAAAAAAGATAAAAATTGATAGGAGTAACTGTTTTCGAGATATAAGCAAAAAACCAATAAGAAAACTGTGACTGTTACTGAACAAAAATGTAATTCGGTTTTCAATGTTTGAGACGAAGACGAAACTGCAGCATTTAAAAACGACTCTGAAGACTTCAGTGACTTTTATGTCACTTCCTTTTTCTTCTAATAAAGTATTGGACCCAATAAATTAAGTGTATTTTAAATCACAAGACATTTTCTGTTAAAGCACTTTTTTTTTAAATATTAATTATTTTCAATCATATATCTCGCTTATGGTTAGTCCTACATGAAATATGCAAATAACTATTTTGTAGGAAATTTTATCAGCTTGAATTTTAGTAAAAAGATAAAAATTGATAGATGTAATTGTTTTCGAGATATAAGCAAGAAACCAAAACACTGTTACCTTAATTAAGCGTTTGCATATAAGCAAATTTAGTACTATTAGTATTATTATTATTAATGTTATTGTTATTAATATGACAACTAAAGACAACTCTGAAACTTTTAGTGACTTTTATGTCTTTTCCTTCTTTCTCTACTAAAGTGTTAGACACAGTTAAATTAGTTTAATTTCAGTTTTTCAAACATTCTATTTTAAAGCAAATTTTTGTTAAATATTATTTATATCCAACTCTATAACTCGCTTATGGTTGGTCCTACAAAAAAAATGCAAATAACTATTTTGTAGAATATTTTATCAGCTTTAATTTTGAAAGAAAACAAAAATTCATAGGAGTAACTGTTTTCGAGATATAAGCAAGAAACCAAAAAACTGTTACCTTAATAAAGCGCTTGCATATAAGCAGATTTAGTACTATTAGTATTATTATTATTAATGTTATTGTTATTAATATGACGACTAAAAACGATTCTGAAGACTTTGGTGACTTTTATGTCTTTTTCTTTTTTCTCTACTAAAGTGTTAGACACAATTAATTTAGTTTAATTTCAGTATTTCAAACATTTTATTTTTAAGCAAGTTTTTGTTAAATATTATTTATATCCAACTTTATAACTCGCTTATGGTTGGTCCTACAAGAAAAATGCAAATAACTATTTTGTAGGAAATGTTATCAGCTTTAATTTTGAAAGAAAGATAAAAATTGATAGGAGTAACTGTTTTCGAGATATAAGCAAAAAACCAAAGTAAAAACTGTTACCGTTTCAGAACAAAAATGTAATTCAGTTTTCAATGTTTGAGACGAAGACGAAAATGCAGCATTTAAAATCGACTCTGAAGACTTCAGTGACTTATATGTCACCCCCTTTTTTTTTAATAAAATATTGGACCTAATAAATTAAGTGTATTTTAAATCACAAGACATTTTCTGTTAAAGCACTTCTTTTTTAAATATTAATTATTTTCAATCTTATATCTCGCTTATGGTTAGTCCTACATAAAAAATGCAAATAACTATTTTGTAGGAAATTTTATCAGCTTGAATTTTAGTAAAAAGATAAAAATTGATAGGAGTAACTGTTTTCGAGATATGAGCAAGAAACCAAAACACTGTTACCTTAATTAAGCGTTTGCATATAAGCAAATTTAGTACTATTAGTATTATTATCATTAATGTTATTGTTATTAATATGACGACTAAAGACGACTCTGAAACCTTTAGTGACTTTTATGTCTTTTTCTTTTTCCTCTACTAAAGTGTTAGACACAATTAAATTAGTTTAATTTCAGTTTTTCAAACATTTTATTTTAAAGCAAATTTTTGTTAAATATTATTTATATCCAACTCTATAACTCGCTTATGGTTGGTCCTACAAGAAAAATGCAAATAACGATTTTGTAGGAAATGTTATCAGCTTTAATTTTGAAAAAAAGATAAAAATTGATAGGAGTAACTGTTTTCGAGATATAAGCAAAAAACCAAAGTAAAAACTGTTACCGTTTCAGAACAAAAATGTAATTCAGTTTTCAATGTTTGAGACGAAGACGAAAATGCAGCATTTAAAATCGACTCTGAAGACTTCAGTGACTTATATGTCACCCCCTTTTTTTTTTAATAAAATATTGGACCTAATAAATTAAGTGTATTTTAAATCACAAGACATTTTCTGTTAAAGCACTTCTTTTTTAAATATTAATTATTTTCAATCTTATATCTCGCTTATGGTTAGTCCTACATAAAAAATGCAAATAACTATTTTGTAGGAAATTTTATCAGCTTGAATTTTAGTAAAAAGATAAAAATTGATAGGAGTAACTGTTTTCGAGATATGAGCAAGAAACCAAAACACTGTTACCTTAATTAAGCGTTTGCATATAAGCAAATTTAGTACTATTAGTATTATTATTATTAATGTTATTGTTATTAATATGACGATTAAAGACAACTTTGAAACTTTTAGTGACTTTTATGTCTTCTTCTTTTTTCTCTACTAAAGTGTTAGACACAATTAAATTAGTTTAATTTCAGTTTTTCAAACATTTTATTTTAAAGCAAATTTTTGTTAAATATTATTTATATCCAACTCTATAACTCGCTTATGGTTGGTCCTACAAGAAAAATGTAAATAACTATTTTGTAGGAAATTTTATCAGCTTTAATTTTGATAGAAAGATAAAAATTGATAGGAGTAACTGTTTTCGAGATATAAGCAAAAAACCAATAAGAAAACTGTGATTGTTACTGAACAAAAATGTAATTCAGTTTTCAATGTTTGAGACGAAGACGAAACTGCAACATTTAAAAACGACTCTGAAGACTTCAGTGACTTTTATGTCACTTCCTTTTTCTTCTAATAAAGTATTGGACCCAATAAATTAAGTGTATTTTAAATCACAAGACATTTTCTGTTAAAGCACTTTTTTTTTAAATATTAATTATTTTCAATCATATATCTCGCTTATGGTTAGTCCTACATGAAAAATGCAAATAACTATTTTGTAGGAAATTTTATCAGCTTGAATTTTAGTAAAAAGATAAAAATTGATAGGAGTAACTGTTTTCGAGATATAAGCAAGAAACCAAAACACTGTTACCTTAATTAAGCGTTTGCATATAAGCAAATTTAGTACTATTAGTATTATTATTATTAATGTTATTGTTATTAATATGACAACTAAAGACAACTCTGAAACCTTTAGTGACTTTTATGTCTTTTTCTTTTTCCTCTACTAAAGTGTTAGACTCAATTAATTTAGTTTAATTTCGGTTTTTCAAACATTTTATTTTAAAGCAAATTTTTGTTAAATATTATTTATATCCAACTCTATAACTCGCTTATGGTTGGTCCTACAAAAAAATGCAAATAACTATTTTGTAGGAAATTTTATCAGCTTTAATTTTGAAAAAAAGATAAAAATTGATAGGAGTAACTGTTTTCGAGATATAAGCAAGAAACCAAAAAAATGTTACGTTAATTAAGCGTTTGCATATAAGCAAATTTAGTACTATTAGTATTATTATTATTAATGTTATTGTTATTAATATGACGACTAAAGACGACTCTGAAACATTTAGTGACTTTTATGTCTTCTCCTTTTTCCTCTACTAAAGTGTTAGACACAATTAATTTAGTTTAATTACGGTTTTTCAAGCATTTTATTTTAAAGCAAATTTTTGTTAAATATTATTTATATCCAACTCTATAACTCGTTTATGCTTGGTCCTACAAGAAAAATGTAAATAACTATTTTGTTGGAAATTTTATCAGCTTTAATTTTGAAAAAAAGATAAAATTTGAAAGGAGTAACTGTTTTCGAGATATAAGCAAAAAACCAATAAGAAAACTGTAACAGTTACTGAACAAAAATGTAATTCAGTTTTCAATGTTTGAGACGAAGTCAAAAATGCAGCATTTAAAAACGACTCTGAAGACTTCAGTGACTTTTATGTCACCTCCTTTTTCTTCTAATAAAATATTGGACCCAACAAATTAAGTGTATTTTAAATCAAAAGACATTTTCTGTTAAAACACTTTTTTTTAATTAATAATTATTTTCAAACTTATATCTCGCTTATGGTTAGTTCTACATGAAAAATGCAAATAACTATTTTGTAGGAAATTTTATCACCTTTAATTTTGGTGAAAAAGTAAAAATTGATAGGAGTAACTGTTTTCGAGATATAGGCAGAAAACAAAAAAACTGTTACCTTAATTAAGCGCTTGCATATAAGCAAATTTAGTACTATTAGTATTGTTATTATAAATGTTATTGTTATTAATATGACGACTAAAGACAACTTTAAGACTTTAGTGACTTTTATGTCTCTCCTTTTTCCTCTACTAAAGTGTTAGACACAATTAATTTAGTTTAATTTCGGTTTTTCAAACATTTTATTTTAAAGCAAATTTTTGTTAAATATTAAAAACTATAAAATGGCTTAGATTGCCTAAAAACACAGATCACACATGATCTTTTGTATAAAAATGAGAAAACGCTCATGTAACACACAAAATAAGCTCCATTTTTTCTTTTTAAAAGTATTATTATTATTATTACTTTTGTTACTATTACTATTATTATTATTATTATTATTATTATTATTGTTATTATTATTATTATTATTATTATTATTATTATTATTATTATTATTATTATTATTATTATTATTATTATTATTAAAAACTTATATTAAACAGACAGAAAACGTCGTATTCTGACACAACTTAAAACACAGATCACACATGATCTTTTGCATAGAAATGAGAAAACGCTCATATAACACAAAATAAGCTTCATTTTGGCTTAGAAAACTAAGCTTACTTTTACTACTACTATTATTTTTATTTTTATTATTATTATTATTATTACTATTATTTTTATTATTATTATTACTATTATTATTATTATTATTATTATTATTATTATTATTATTATTATTATTATTATTATTATTATTATTATTAATATTATTATTATTAAAGACCGATTATAACTTTTGTATAGTAAATGATTTTATACCAGTTTTAAAATGAGTTATTAATTTTAGACAATTTCTTGCCTAAAAACACAGATCACAGATGATCTCTTGCATAGAAATGAGAAAACGCTCAGATAACACAAAATAAGCATCATTTTTGCTTAGAAAAACTAAGCTTTAATTTAGAAAGAAATTTATTATTATAAGTATTATTATTATTATTATTATTATTATTATTATTATTATTATTATTGTTTCTTTTATTACTATTATTATTATTATTATTATTATTATTATTATTATTATTATTATTATTATTATTATTATTATTTTTATTATTATTATTATTATTATTATTATTATTATTATTATTATTATTATTATTATTATTATTAACTTTTGTATAGTAAATGTTTTTATACCAGTTTTAAAATGAGTTATTAATTTTAGACAATTTCTTGCCTAAAAACACAGATCATAGATGATCTCTTGCATAGAAATGAGAAAACGCTCATATAACACACAAAATAAGCATCATTTTTGCTTAGAAAAACTAAGCTTTAATTTAGAAAGAAGTTCATTGTTATAAGTATTATTATCATTATTATTATTATTATTATTACTATTATTAATATTATTATTATTACTATTATTATTATTATTATTATTATTATTATTATTATTATTATTATTATTATTATTATTATTAACTTTTGTATAGTAAATGTTTTTATACCAGTTTTAAAATGAGTTATTAATTTTAGACAATTTCTTGCCTAAAAACACAGATCACAGATGATCTCTTGCATAGAAATGAGAAAACGTTCAGATAACACAAAATAAGCTTTATTTTTGCTTAGAAAAACTAAGCTTTAATTTAGAAAGAAATTCATTATTATAAGTATTATTATCATTATTACTATTATTATTATTAACTTTTGAATAGTAAATGTTTTTATACCAGTTTTAAAATGAGTTATTAATTTTATTCAATTTCTTGCCTAAAAACACAGATCATAGATGATCTCTTGCATAGAAATGAGAAAACGCTCATATAACACACAAAATAAGCATCATTTTTGCTTAGAAAAACTAAGCTTTAATTTAGAAAGAAATTCATTGTTATAAGTATTATTATCATTATTATTATTATTATTATTACTATTATTAATATTATTATTATTACTATTATTATTATTATTATTATTATTATTATTATTATTATTAACTTTTGTATAGTAAATGTTTTTATACCAGTTTTAAAATGAGTTATTAATTTTAGACAATTTCTTGCCTAAAAATACAGATCACAGATGATTTCTTGCATAGAAATGAGAAAGCGCTCATATAACACAAAATAAGCTTCATTTTTGCTTAGAAAACTAAGCTTACTTTTATTTCTATTATTATTTTTATTATTATTATTATTATTATTATTATTATTATTATTATTATTATTATTATTATTATTATTATTATTATTATTATTATTATTATTATTATTATTATTATTATTATTATTATTATTATTATTATTAACTTTTGTATAGTAAATGTTTTTATACCAGTTTTAAAATGAGTTATTAATTTTAGACAATTTCTTGCCTAAAAATACAGATCACAGATGATTTCTTGCATAGAAATGAGAAAGCGCTCATATAACACACAAAATAAGCATCATTTTTGCTTAGAAAAACTAAGCTTTAAATTAGAAAGAAATTCATTATTATAAGTATTATTATCATTATTACTATTATTATTATTATTATTATTATTATTATTATTATTATTATTATTATTATTATTATTATTATTATTATTATTATTATTATTATTATTATTATTATTATTATTATTATTATTATTATTATTATTATTATTATTATTATTATTATTATTATTATTATTATTATTATTATTATTATTATTATTATTATTATTGTTATTATTATTATTATTAACTTCTGTATAGTAAATGTTTTTATACCAGTTTTAAAATGAGTTATTAATTTTATTCAATTTCTTGCCTAAAAACACAGATCATAGATGATCTCTTGCATAGAAATGAGAAAACGCTCATATAACACACAAAATAAGCATCATTTTTGCTTAGAAAAACTAAGCTTTAATTTAGAAAGAAATTCATTGTTATAAGTATTATTATCATTATTATTATTATTATTATTACTATTATTAATATTATTATTATTACTATTATTATTATTATTATTATTATTATTATTATTATTATTATTATTATTATTATTATTATTATTATTATTATTATTAACTTTTGTATAGTAAATGTTTTTATACCAGTTTTAAAATGAGTTATTAATTTTAGACAATTTCTTGCCTAAAAATACAGATCACAGATGATCTCTTGCATAGAAATGAGAAAACGCTCATATAACACACAAAATAAGCATCATTTTTGCTTAGAAAAACTAAGCTTTAATTTAGAAAGAAATTCATTGTTATAAGTATTATTATCATTATTATTATTATTATTATTACTATTATTAATATTATTATTATTACTATTATTATTATTATTATTATTATTATTATTATTATCATTATTATTATTATTATTATTATTATTATTATTATTTCTTTTATTACTATTATTATTATTATTATTATTATTATTATTATTATTATTATTACTATTACTATTATTATTATTATTATTATTATTAACTTTTGTATAGTAAATGTTTTTATACCAGTTTTAAAATGAGTTATTAATTCTAGACAATTTCTTGCCTAAAAATACAGATCACAGATGATTTCTTGCATAGAAATGAGAAAGCGCTCATATAACACACAAAATAAGCTTCATTTTTGCTTAGAAAACTAAGCTTACTTTTATTTCTATTATTATTTTTATTATTATTATTATTATTATTATTATTATTATTATTATTATTATTATTATTATTATTATTATTATTATTGTTATTATTATTATTATTATTATTATTATTATTATTATTATTATTATTATTATTATTATTATTAAAAACTTATATTCAACAGACAGAAAACGTCGTATTCTGACACAAAAAAACGAATTACGTTATAGACTTGACGAGAACGGCGTATCTCGGACTCTTATAGGACTCTTATAGGGTCAAAAATTATCAGTTTGGATTAAAACAAATTATTTTTGTTGACTCTCAGTCTGAATTGTTCATCAGTTCAAACAAAAACGGCTTACTTTAGACGATATTTTGCTTTGAACAAGAAAACTTACATCGAACAGACTAAAAACGTATTAATCTGGCATAAAAGAGCAATTTATGTATCACTTTGGATAAAGGCAGCTAATCCTATTCGTTTCATTGCTTAAAATAGACAAAATTGTTAATAAATCTAACAAAAACGCTGTATTCTAGCACAAAATACTAATTACATTATAGTTTCGACGAGAATAGCTTATTTGGAATGATTCTATGCTTCCAAACGAGTAAATTTTTAATAAACAGATGCCAAACATCATGTTTTGTCCTATAAAGACATTTTATATTGCAGTTTGTATTAAAACAAAATATTTTCGTTGATTCTTTGTTAGAAGCAGCAAACCTAACATTAAAGAATCTGAAAACTTTGTATTCGGACACAAACCACCGAATTTTGTTTCAGTTTAGACAAAAACGGTTGATTTTCGACAATATTTTGCTTTGAACAAGAAAGCTTATATCAAACTGACTAAAAACGTCTTATTTTAGCACAAAACAAAAGATTTGCGTTATAGTCTTAAAGCTGATTCATGCCACAGTTTGGATAAAAACCAATTATTTTTGTTAATTCATTGTTACAAACAAGAAACCTTACATCAAAGAAACTGAAAACCCCTTATTTAGGCACAGAAATTCGAATTACGTTTCAGTCTGGACAAAAACTGCTTATTTTAGACGATCCTTTGTTTTGAACACGAAAACTTACATTAAAAAGATTAAAAACGTCTTATTCTGGCTGAAAACTGCAAATTATATATTACTCTAGATAAAAGCAATTTATCCTGATTACTCCTTTACTTAGAATAGAGTAAACTTGTATAAAACTTAATGAAAACTTTAAATTTCGTCTCAAAGAAATAATTTACGTTATAGTTTTGACCAGCACTGTTTATTTCAAACGAAATTATGATTCGAAACTAATGAACTTTTATGGGGCAGATGCAAAACCACATATTACCATATAAAGCGTTGTTTTAAAGCAAAGTATTACCTTTTGCAACAAGAAATTTCACGTCAAAGAAACTGAAAACTTCGTATCCATACATAAATATCTAATTACGTATCAGTTTAGGCAAATACAGCTTATTTTAAACGATACCTTGCTATAAACAAGAAAAATTTTATCAAGCATATTGAAAACGTCTTATTCTCGAAAATAAGAGCAAATTATGTATCAGTTTTAACAAAAGCGGATTACTCTGTTTGATTCTATGCTTAGAGTAGAGTAAACTACTATAAAACGTAATGAAAACTATATATTCAAGCTCAAAAGAACAAATTACGTTATAGTTTTGACAAAAAAAAATATTTCGGACGATTACATACTTCGAAGTAACCAAACTTTAATTGAACATGTGCAAAAGCTAATACTTTGCTTTAAAATAATGATTTATGTGGTAATATGGTATTTTGCATCTGTCCTATAAAAGTTTACCCGTTTCGCTCCATTGAATCATTAGAAATAAATTATTTTGACACAACAACAACACAAATAATTTGTTTTTGTTTAAACTGTAACATAAGTCGCTTTTATAAAACGAACTAAGACGTTTGGCATCTGCTTAGTGAAAGTTTTCTCGTTTGGGGGCATAAAATCGTTTGAAATTAACAGTTCTGGTCAAAACTATTACGTAAATTATTTCTTTGTATCACTTTAAAGATTTGCGTTATAGTCTTGACGAGAACTGCTAATTTCAAACGATTCTATGCTTTGAAACCAGTATACTTTCACTGAACAGAGGCAAAACGTCTGATTTCGCCTTTAAAAAACGATTTATGTCACAGTTTGGATTAAAACCAATGATTTTCGTTTATTCATTGTTACAAACAAGAAACCTTACATCAAAGAAACTGAAAACCTCTTATTCAGGCCCAGAAAATCAAATTACGTTTCAGTCTGGACACAAATTGCTTATTTTAGACGATTCTTTCTTTTGAACACGAAAACTTACATTAAAAAGATTAAAAACGTCTTATTCTGGCTCAAAACTGCAAATTATGTATTACTTTGGATAAAAGCAGTTTATCCTGATTACTCCTTTGCTTAAAATAGAGCAAACTTGTATAAAACTTAATGAAAACTTTAAATTTCGTCTCAAAGAAATAATTTACGTTATAGTTTTGACCAGAACTGTTAATTTCAAACGATTTTATGCCCCCAAACGAGAAAACTTTCACTAAACAGATGCCAAACGTCTTAGTTCGTTTTATAAAAACGACATGTTACAGTTTAAACAAAAAAATTATTTTCGTTGTTGTGTCAAAATAATTTATTTCGAATGATTCAATGGAGCGAAACGAGTAAACTTTTATAGGACAGATGCAAAATACCATATTACAACATAAATCGTTATTTTAAAGCAAAGTATTAGCTTTTGCACTTGTTCAATTAAAGTTTGCTTACTTCGAAATATGTAGTCGTCCGAAATAATTTTTTTTGTCAAAACTATAACGTAATTTGTTCTTTTGAGCTTGAATATAGAGTTTTCATTACGTTTTATAGTAGTTTACTCTACTCTAAGCATAGACTCAAACAGAGTAATCCGCTTTTGTTAAAACTGATACATAATTTGCTCTTATTTTCGAGAATAAGACATTTTCAATATGTTTGATAAAATTTTTCTTGTTTATAGCAAGGAATCGTTTAAAATAAGCTGTATTTGCCTAAACTGATACGTAATTCGATATTTGTGCATGGATACGATGTTTTCAGTTTCTTTGACGTGAAATTTCTTGTTGCAAAAGGTAATAATTTGCTTTAAAACAACGCTTTATATTGTAATATGTGGTTTTGCATCTGCCCCATAAAAGTTCATTAGTTTCGAATCATAAAATCGTTTGAAATAAACAGTGCTGTTCAAAACTATAACGTAAATTATTTCTTTGAGACGAAATTTAAAGTTTTTATTAAGTTTTATACAAGTTTACTCTATTCTAAGTAAAGGAGTAATCAGGATAAATTGCTTTTATCTAGAGTAATATATAATTTGCAGTTTTCAGCCAGAATAAGACGTTTTTAATCTTTTTAATGTAAGTTTTTGTATTCAAAACAAAGGATCGTCTAAAGTAAGCAGTTTTTGTTCAGACTGAAACGTAATTCGAATTTCTGTGCCTGAATAAGGGGTTTTCAGTTACTTTGATGTAAGGTTTCATGTTTGTAACAATGAATTAACGAAAATAATTGGTTTTTATTCAAACTGTGGCATGAATCGTTTTTAAAAGGCGAAATAAGATGTTTTTCCTCTGTACAGTGAAAGTTTACTCGTTTCAAAGCATAGAACCGTTTGAAATTAACAGCTCTCGTTAAGACTATAACGCAAATCTTTTGTTTTGTGCTAAAATAAGACGTTTTTAGTCAGTTTGATATAAGTTTTCTTGTTCAAAGCAAAATATTGTCGAAAATCAACCGTTTTTGTCTAAATTGATACAAAATTCGGTGGTTTGTGTCCGAATACAAAGTTTTCAGATTCTTTAATGTTAGGTTTGCTGCTTCTAACAAAGAATCAACGAAAATATTTTGTTTTAATACAAACTGCAATATAAAATGTCTTTATAGGACAAAACATGATGTTTGGCATCTGTTTAATAAAAATTTACTCGTTTGGAAGCATAGAATCATTCCAAATAAGCTATTCTCGTCGAAACTATAATGTAATTAGTATTTTGTGCTAGAATACAGCGTTTTTGTTAGATTTATTAACAATTTTGTCTATTTTAAGCAATAAAACGAATAGGATTAGCTGCCTTTATCCGAGGTGATACATAAATTGCTCTTTTATGCCAGATTAATACGTTTTTAATCTGTTCTATGTAAGTTTTCTTGTTCAAAGCAAAAGATCGTCTAAAATAAGCCGTTTTTGTTTGAACTGATAAACAATTCAGACTGAGACTCAACAAAAATAATTTGTTTTAATCCAAACTGATACTTTTTGACCCTATAAGAGTCCTATAAGAGTCCGAGATACGCCGATCTCGTCAAGTCTTTAACGTAATTCGTTTTTTTGTGTCAGAATACGACGTTTTCTGTCTGTTTAATATAAGTTTTTAATAATAATAATAATAACAATAATAATAATAATAATAATAATAATAATAATAATAATAATAATAATAATAGTAATAATAATAATAGTAATAATAATAATAATATTAATAATAATAATAATGAAAATAATAATAGTAATAAAAGTAAGCTTAGTTTTCTAAGCAAAAATGAAGCTTATTTTGTGTGTTATATGAGCGTTTTCTCATTTCTATGCAAGAAATCATCTGTGATCTGTGTTTTTAGGCAACAAATTGTCTAAAATTAATATCTCATTTTAAAACTGGTATAAAAACATTTACTATACAAAAGTTATAATCAGTTTTTAATAATAATAAAATTAATAATAATAATAATAATAATAATAATAATAATAATAATAATAATAATAATAATAATAATAATAATAATAATAGTAATAGTAACATAAGTAATAATAATAATAATACTTTTAATAAGGAAAAATGGAGCTTATTTTGTGTGTTACATGAGCGTTTTCTCATTTCTATGCAAAAGATCATGTGTGATCTGTGTTTTTAGGCAATCTAACCCATTTTATAGTTTTTAATATTTAACAAAAATTTGCCTTAAAATAAAATGTTTGAAAAACTGAAATTAAACTAAATTAATTGTGTCTAACACTTTAGTAGAGGAAAAAGGAGGAGACATAAAAGTCACTAAAGTCTTAGAGTTGTCTTTAGTCGTCATATTAATAACAATAACATTTATAATAACAATACTAGTAGTACTAAATTTGCTTATATGCAAGCGCTTACTTAAGGTAACAGTTTTTTTGTTTTTTGCTTATATCTCGAAAACAGTTACTCCTAACAATTTTTACTTTTTCACCAAAATTAAAGGTGATAAAATTTCCTACAAAATAGTTATTTGCATTTTTCATGTAGAACTAACCATAAGCGAGATATAAGTTTGAAAATAATTAATAATTAAAAAAAAGTGTTTTAACAGAAAATGTCTTGTGATTTAAAATACACTTAATTTATTGGGTCCAATACTTTATTAGAAGAAAAAGGAGGTAACATAAAAGTCACTGAAGTCTTCAGAGTCGTTTTTAAATGCTGCATTTTTGTCTTCGTCTCAAACATTGAAAACTGAATTACATTTTTGTTCAGTAACAGTTACAGTTTTCTTATTGGTTTTTTGCTTATATCTCGAAAACAGTTACTCCTATCAAATTTTATCTTTCTTTCAAAATTAAAGCTGATAAAATTTCCAACAAAATAGTTATTTACATTTTTCTTGTAGGACCAAGAATAAACGAGTTATAGAGTTGGATATAAATAATATTTAACAAAAATTTGCTTTAAAATAAAATGCTTGAAAAACCGGAATTAAACTAAATTAATTGTGTCTAACACTTTAGTAGAGGAAAAAGGAGAAGACATAAAAGTCACTAAATGTTTCAGAGTTGTCTTTAGTCGTCAAATTAATAACAATAACATTAATAATAATAATACTAATAGTACTAAATTTGCTTATATGCAAACGCTTAATTAAGGTAACAGTTTTTTGGTTTCTTGCTTATATCTCGAAAACAGTTACTCCTATCAATTTTTATCTTTTTTTCAAAATTAAAGCTGATAAAATTTCCTACAAAATAGTTATTTGCATTTTTTTGTAGGACCAACCATAAGCGAGTTATAGAGTTGGATATAAATAATCTTTAACAAAAATTTGCTTTAAAATAAAATGTTTGAAAAACCGAAATTAAACTAAACTAAGACTAACACTTTAGTAGAGGTAAAAGGAGAAGACATAAAAGTCACCAAAGTCTTGAGAGTCGTTTTTAGTCGTCATATTAATAACAATAACATTAATAATAATAATACTAATATTACTAATTTGCTTATATGCAAGCGCTTAATTAAGGTAACAGTTTTTTGGTTTCTTGCTTATATCTCGAAAACAGTTACTCCTATCAATTTTTAAATTTTTACTAAAATTAAAGCAAGCTGATAAAATTTTGTACAAAATAGTAATTTGCATTTTTCATGTAGGACTAACCATAAGCGAGATATAAGTTTGAAAATAATTAATATTTAAAAAAAAAGTGCTTTAACAGAAAATGTCTTGTGATTTAAAATACACTTAATTTAATGGGTCCAATACTTTATTAGAAGAAAAAGGAGGAGGCATAACAGTCACTAAAGTCTTCAGAGTCGATTTTAAATGCTGCATTTTTGTCTTTGTCTCAAACATTGAAAACTGAATTACATTTTTGTTCAGTAACAGTTACAGTTTTCTTATTGGTTTTTTGCTTATATCTCGAAAACAGTTACTCCTATAAAAATAAAAATAAATAAAATGTTTGAAAAACCAAAATTAAACTAAATTAATTAAGACTAACACTTTAGTAGAGGAAAAAAGAGAAGACATAAAAGTCACCAAAGTCTTGAGAGTCGTTTTTAGTCGTCATATTAATAACAATAACATTAATAATAATAATACTAATATTACTAAATTTGCTTATATGCAAGCGGTTAATTAAGGTAACAGTTTCTTGCTTATATCTCAAAAACAGTTACTCCTATCAATTGTTATCTTTTTACTAAAATTAAAGCTGATAAAATTTCCTACAAAATATTTATTTGCATTTTTTATGTAGGACTAACCATAAGCGAGATATAAGTTTGAAAATAATTAATATTTAAAAAAAAAGTGCTTTAACAGAAAATGTCTTGTGATTTAAAATACACTTAATTTATTGGGTCCAATACTTTATTAGAAGAAAAAGGAGGTGACATAAAAGTCACTGAAGTCTTCAGAGTCGTTTTTAAATGCTGCATTTTCGTCTTCGTCTCAAACATTGAAAACTGAATTACATTTTTGTTAAGTAACTGTAACAGTTTTCACTTTGGTTTTTTGCTTATATCTCAAAAACACCAAAATAGTTATTTACACTTTTCTTGTAGGACCAAGCATAAGCAAGTTATAGAGTTGGATATAAATAATATTAAACAAAAATTTGCTTTAAAATAAAATGTTTGAAAAACCGAAATTAAACTAAATTAATTGTGTCTAACACTTTAGGAGAGGAAAAAGGAGGAGACATAAAAGTCACTAAACTCTTCAGAATCGTCTTTAGTCGTCATATTAATAACAATAACATTAATAACAACAATACTATTAGTACTAAATTTGCTTATATGCAAGCGCTTAATTAAGGTAACAGTTTTTTTGTTGTTTGCTTATATCTCGAAAACAGTTACTCCTATCAGTTTTTACCTTTTCACCAAAATTAAAGCTGATAAAATTTCCTTCAAAATCGTTATTTGCATTTTTCATGTAGAACTAACCATAAGCAAGATATAAGTTTGAAAATAATTAATAATTAAAAAAAATGTGCTTTAACAGAAAATGTCTTGTGATTTAAAATACACTTAATTTATTGGGTCCAATACTTAATTAGAAGAAAAAGGAGGTGACAGTAAATGCTACATTTTCGTCTTCGTCTCAAACATTAAATACTGAATTACATTTTTGTTTAGTAACTGTTACAGTTTTCACTTTGGTTTTTTGCTTATATCTCGAAAACAGTTACTCCTATCAATTTTTATCTTTCCTTCAAAATTAAAGCTGATAAAATTTTTTACAAAATAGTTTTTTGCATTTTTTTGTAGGACCAACTATAAGCGAGTTATAGAGTTGGATATAAATAATCTTTAACAAAAATTTGATATAAAAATAAAAAAAGATAAAAATTGATAGGAGTAACTGTTTTCGAGATATAAGCAAGAAACCAAAAAACTGTTACCTTAATTAAGCGTTTGCATATAAGCTAATTTAGTACTAATAGTATTATTATTATTAATGTTATTGTTAATAATATGACGACTAAAGACGACTCTGAAACCTTTAGCGACTTTTATGTCTTCTTCTTTTTCCTCTACTAAAGTGTTAGACACAATTAATTTAGTTTAATTTCAGTATTTCAAACATTTTATTTTAAAGCAAATTTTTGTTAAATATTATTTATATCCATCTCTATAACTCGCTTATGCTTGGTCCTACAAGAAAAATGCAAATAACTATTTTGTAGGAAATTTTATCAGCTTTAATTTTAGTAAAAAGATAAAAATTGATAGGAGTAACTGTTTTCGAGATATAAGCAAGAAACCAAAAAACTGTTACCTTAATAAAGCGCTTGCATATAAGCAAATTTAGTACTATTAGTATTATTATTATTAATGTTATTGTTATTAAAATGACGACTAAAAACGACTCTGAAGACTTTGGTGACTTTTATGTCTTCTCCTTTTCGAGATATAAGCAAGAAACCAAAACACTGTTATCTTAATTAAGCGTTTGCATATAAGCAAATTTAGTACTATTAGTATTATTATCATTAATGTTATTGTTATTAATATGACGACTAAAGACGACTCTGAAACCTTTAGTGACTTTTATGTCTTTTTCTTTTTCCTCTACTAAAGTGTTAGACACAATTAAATTAGTTTAATTTCAGTTTTTCAAACATTTTATTTTAAAGCAAATTTTTGTTAAATATTATTTATATCCAACTCTATAACTCGCTTATGGTTGGTCCCACAAGAAAAATGCAAATAACGATTTTGTAGGAAATTTTATGAGCTTTAATTTTGAAATAAAGATAAAAATTGATAGGAGTAACAGTTTTCGAGATATAAGCAAAAAACCAATAAGAAAACTGTAACTGTTACTGAACAAAAATGTAATTCAGTTTTCAATGTTTGAGACGAAGACGAAAATGCAGCATTTAAAATCGACTCTGAAGACTTCAGTGACTTTTATGTCACCTCCTTTTTCTTATAATAAACTATTGGACCCAATAAATTAAGTGTATTTTAAATCCCAAGACATTTTCTGTTAAAACACTTTTTTTTTTAAATATTAATTATTTTCAAACTTATATCTCGCTTATGGTTAGTCCTACATGAAAAATGCAAATAAGTATTTTGTAGGAAATTTTATCAGCTTTAATTTTAGTGAAAAGATAAAAATTGATAGGAGTAACTGTTTTCGAGATATAAGCAAGAAACCAAAAAACTGTTACCTTAATTAAGGGCTTACATATAAGCAAATTTAGTACTAAAAACCACTCTGAAGACTTTGGTGACTTTTATGTCACCTCCTTTTTCTTCTAATAAAGTATTGAACCCATTAAATTAAGTGTATTTTAAATCACAAGACATTTTCTGTTAAAGCACTTTTTCTTTAAATATTAATTATTTTCAAACTTATATCTCGCTTATGGTTAGTTCTACATAAAAAATGCAAATAACTATTTTGTAGGAAATTTTATCAGCTTTAATTTTTGTAAAAAGATAAAAATTGATAGGAGTAACTATTTTCGAGATATAAGCAAGAAACTGTTGCCTTAATTAAGCGCTTGCATATAAGCAAATTTAGTAATATTAGTATTATTATTATTAATGTTATTGTTATTAATATGACGACTAAAAACGACTCTCAAGATTTTGGTGACTTTTATGTCTTCTCCTTTTTCCCCTACTAATGTGTTAGTCTTAATTAATTTAGTTTAATTTCGGATTATCAAACATTTTATTTTAAAGCAAATTTTTGTTAAAGATTATTTATATCCAACTCTATAACTCGCTTATGGTTGGTCTTACAAAAAAAATGTAATTAACTATTTTGTAGGAAATTGTATCAGCTTTAATTTTGAAAAAAAGGTAAAAATTGATAGGAGTAACTGGTTTCGAGATATAAGCAAAAAACCAATAAGAAAACTGTAACTGTTACTGAACAAAAATGTAATTCAGTTTTCAATATTTGAGACTAAGACGAAAATGCAGCATTTAAAAACAACTCTGAAAACTTCAGTGACTTTTATGTCACCTTTTTTTTCTTCTAATAAAGTATTGGACCCATTAAATTAAGTGTATTTTAAATCACAAGACATTTTCTGTTAAAGCAATTTTTTTTTAAATATTAATTATTTACAAACTTATATCTCGCTTATGGTTAGTCCTACATGAAAAATGCAAATAACTATTTTGTAGGAAATTTTATCAGCTTTAATTTTAGTGAAAAGATAAAAATTAGTATTATTATTATTAATGTTATTGTTATTAAAATGACGACTAAAAAAGACTCTAAAGACTTTGGTGACTTTTATGTCTTCTCCTTTTACCTATACTAAAGTGTTAGACTCAATTAATTTAGTTTAATTTCGGTTTCTCAAACATTTTATTTTAATGCTAATTTTTGTTGAAGATTATTTATATCCAACTCTATAACTCGCTTATGGTTGGTCTTACAAAAAAAATGCAAATAACTATTTTGTAGGAAATTTTATCAGCTTTAATTTTAGTAAAAAGATAAAAATTGATAGGAGTAACTGTTTTCGAGATATAAGCAAGAAACCAAAACACTGTTACCTTAATTAAGCGATTGCATTTAAGCAAATTTAGTACTATTAGTATTATTATTATTAATGTTATTGTTATTAATATGACGACTAAAAACGACTCTGAAACCTTTAGTGACTTTTATGTCTTTTTCTTTTTCCTCTACTAAAGTGTTAGACACAATTAATTTAGTTTAATTTCAGTATTTCAAACATTTTATTTTAAAGCAAATTTTTGTTAAATATTATTTATATCCATCTCTATAACTCGCTTATGCTTGGTCCTACAAGAAAAATGCAAATAACTATTTTGTAGGAAATTTTATCAGCTTTAATTTTAGTAAAAAGATAAAAATTGATAGGAGTAACTGTTTTCGAGATATAAGCAAAAAACCAAAAAACTGTTACCTTAATAAAGCGCTTGCATATAAGCAAATTTAGTACTATTAGTATTATTATTATTAATGTTATTGTTATTAAAATGACGACTAAAAAAGACTCTAAAGATTTTGGTGACTTTTATGTCTTCTCCTTTTTCCTATACTAAAGTGTTAGACACAATTAATTTAGTTTAATTTCAGTATTTCAAACATTTTATTTTAAAGCAAATTTTTGTTAAATATTATTTATATCCATCTCTATAACTCGCTTATGGTTGGTCCTACAAGAAAAATGCAAATAACTATTTTGTAGGAAATTTTATCAGCTTTAATTTTAGTAAAAAGATAAAAATTGATAGGAGTAACTGTTTTCGAGAAATAAGCAAGAAAAAAAGTCACTAAAGGTTTCAAAGTTGTCTTTAATCGTCATATTAATAACAATAACATTAATAATAATAATACTAATAGTACTAAATTTGCTTATATGCAAACGCTTAATTAAGGTAACAGTGTTTTGGTTTCTTGCTCATATCTCGAAAACAGTTACTCCTATTAATTTTTATCTTTTCACTAAAATTCAAGCTGATAAAATTTCCTACAAAATAGTTATTTGCATTTTTCATGTAGGACTAACCATAAGCGAGATATATGATTGAAAATAATTAATATTTAAAAAAAAAGTGCTTTAACAGAAAATGTCTTGTGATTTAAAATACACTTAATTTATTAGGTCCAATACTTTATTAGAAGAAAAAGGAGGTGACATAAAAGTCACTGAAGTCTTCAGAGTCGTTTTTAAATGCTGCATTTTCGTCTTCGCCTCAAACATTGAAAACTGAATTACATTTTTGTTCAGTAACAGTTACAGTTTTCTTATTGGTTTTTTGCTTATATCTCGAAAACAGTTACTCCTATCAATTTTTATTTTTTTTTCAAAATTAAAGCTGATAACATTTCCTACAAAATAGTTATTTGCATTTTTCCTGTAGGACCAACCATAAGCGAGTTATAAAGTTGGATATAAATAATATTTAACAAAAACTTGCTTAAAAATAAAATGTTTGAAATACTGAAATTAAACTAAATTAATTGTGTCTAACACTTTAGTAGAGAAAAAAGAAAAAGACATAAAAGTCACCAAAGTCTTCAAAATCGTTTTTAGTCGTCATATTAATAACAATAACATTAATAATAATAATAATACTAATAGTACTATATCTGCTTATATGCAAGCGCTTTATTAAGGTAACAGTTTTTTGGTTTCTTGCTTATATCTCGAAAACAGTTACTCCTATGAATTTTTGTCTTTTTTGTCTTCTTCTTTTTCCTCTACTAAAGTGTTAGACACAATTAAATTAGTTTAATTTCCGTTTTTCAAACATTTTATTTTAAAGCAAATTTTTGTTAAATATTATTTATATCCAACTCTATAACTCGCTTATGGTTGGTCCTACAAGAAAAATGCAAATAACTATTTTGTAGAATATTTTATCAGCTTTAATTTTGAAAGAAAGACAAAAATTCATAGGAGTAACTGTTTTCGAGATATAAGCAAGAAACCAAAAAACTGTTACCTTAATAAAGCGCTTGCAAATAAGCAGATTTAGTACTATTAGTATTATTATTATTAATGTTATTGTTATTAATATGACGACTAAAAACGATTCTGAAGACTTTGGTGACTTTTATGTCTTTTTCTTTTTTCTCTACTAAAGTGTTAGACACAATTAATTTAGTTTAATTTAGCTTTAATTTTGAAAGAAAGATAAAAATTGATAGGAGTAACTGTTTTCGAGATATAAGCAAAAAACCAAAGTAAAAACTGTTACCGTTTCAGAACAAAAATGTAATTCAGTTTTCAATGTTTGAGACGAAGACGAAAATGCAGCATTTAAAATCGACTCTGAAGACTTCAGTGACTTATATGTCACCCCCTTTTTTTTTTAATAAAGTATTGGACCTAATAAATTAAGTGTATTTTAAATCACAAGACATTTTCTGTTAAAGCACTTCTTTTTTAAATATTAATTATTTTCAATCTTATATCTCGCTTATGGTTAGTCCTACATAAAAAATGCAAATAACTATTTTCTAGGAAATTTTATCAGCTTGAATTTTAGTAAAAAGATAAAAATTGATAGGAGTAACTGTTTTCGAGATATGAGCAAGAAACCAAAACACTGTTGCCTTAATTAAGCGTTTGCATATAAGCAAATTTAGTACTATTAGTATTATTATTATTAATGTTATTGTTATTAATATGACGATTAAAGACAATTTTGAAACCTTTAGTGCCTTTTATGTCTTCTTCTTTTTCCACTACTAAAGTGTTAGACACAATTAAATTAGTTTAATTTCAGTTTTTCAAACATTTTATTTTAAAGCAAATTTTTGTTAAATATTATTTATATCCAACTCTATAACTCGCTTATGGTTGGTCCTACAAGAAAAATGCAAATAACTATTTTGTAGGAAATTTTATCAGCTTTAATTTTGACAGAAAGATAAAAATTGATAGGAGTAACTGTTTTCGAGATATAAGCAAAAAACCAATAAGAAAACTGTGACTGTTACTGAACAAAAATGTAATTCAGTTTTCAATGTTTGAGACGAAGACGAAACTGCAGCATTTAAAAACGACTCTGAAGATTTCAGTGACTTTTATGTCACTTCCTTTTTCTTCTAATAAAGTATTGGACCCAATAAATTAAGTGTATTTTAAATCACAAGACATTTTCTGTTAAAGCACTTCTTTTTTAAATATTAATTATTTTCAATCATATATCTCGCTTATGGTTAGTCCTACATGAAAAATGCAAATAACTATTTTGTAGGAAATTTTATCAGCTTGAATTTTAGTAAAAAGATAAAAATTGATAGGAGTCACTGTTTTCGAGATATGAGCAAGAAACCAAAACACTGTTGCCTTAATTAAGCGTTTGCATATAAGCAAATTTAGTACTATTAGTATTATTATTATTAATGTTATTGTTATTAATATGACGATTAAAGACAATTTTGAAACCTTTAGTGCCTTTTATGTCTTCTTCTTTTTCCACTACTAAAGTGTTAGACACAATTAAATTAGTTTAATTTCAGTATTTCAAACATTTTATTTTTAAGCAAGTTTTTGTTAAATATTATTTATATCCAACTTTATAACTCGCCTATGGTTGGTCTTACAAGAAAAATGCAAATAACTATTTTGTAGAAAATGTTATCAGCTTTAATTTTGAAAGAAAGATAAAAATTGATAGGAGTAACTGTTTTCGAGATATAAGCAAAAAACCAAAGTAAAAACTGTTACCGTTTCAGAACAAAAATGTAATTCAGTTTTCAATGTTTGAGACGAAGACGAAAATGCAGCATTTAAAATCGACTCTGAAGACTTCAGTGACTTATATGTCACCCCCTTTTTTTTTAATAAAGTATTGGACCTAATAAATTAAGTGTATTTTAAATCACAAGACATTTTCTGTTAAAGCACTTCTTTTTTAAATATTAATTATTTTCAATCTTATATCTCGCTTATGGTTAGTCCTACATAAAAAATGCAAATAACTATTTTGTAGGAGATTTTATCAGCTTGAATTTTAGTAAAAAGATAAAAATTGATAGGAGTAACTGTTTTCGAGATATGAGCAAGAAACCAAAACACTGTTACCTTAATTAAGCGTTTGCATATAAGCAAATTTAGTACTATTAGTATTATTATTATTAATGTTATTGTTATTAATATGACGATTAAAGACAACTTTGAAACCTTTAGTGACTTTTATGTCTTCTTCTTTTTCCTCTACTAAAGTGTTAGACACAATTAAATTAGTTTAATTTCAGTTTTTCAAACATTTTATTTTAAAGCAAATTTTTGTTAAATATTATTTATATCCAACTCTATAACTCGCTTATGGTTGGTCCTACAAGAAAAATGCAAATAACTATTTTGTAGAATATTTTATCAGCTTTAATTTTGAAAGAAAGACAAAAATTCATAGGAGTAACTGTTTTCGAGATATAAGCAAGAAACCAAAAAACTGTTACCTTAATAAAGCGCTTGCATATAAGCAGATTTAGTACTATTAGTATTATTATTATTAATGTTATTGTTATTAATATGACGACTAAAAACGATTCTGAAGACTTTGGTGACTTTTATGTCTTTTTCTTTTTTCTCTACTAAAGTGTTAGACACAATTAATTTAGTTTAATTTCAGTATTTCAAACATTTTATTTTTAAGCAAGTTTTTGTTAAATATTATTTATATCCAACTTTATAACGCGCTTATGGTTGGTCTTACAAGAAAAATGCAAATAACTATTTTGTAGGAAATGTTATCAGCTTTAATTTTGAAAGAAAGATAAAAATTGATAGGAGTAACTGTTTTCGAGATATAAGCAAAAAACCAAAGTAAAAACTGTTACCGTTTCAGAACAAAAATGTAATTCAGTTTTCAATGTTTGAGACGAAGACGAAAATGCAGCATTTAAAATCGACTCTGAAGACTTCAGTGACTTATATGTCACCCCCTTTTTTTTTAATAAAGTATTGGACCTAATAAATTAAGTGTATTTTAAATCACAAGACATTTTCTGTTAAAGCACTTCTTTTTTAAATATTAGTTATTTTCAATCTTATATCTCGCTTATGGTTAGTCCTACATAAAAAATGCAAATAACTATTTTGTAGGAGATTTTATCAGCTTGAATTTTAGTAAAAAGATAAAAATTGATAGGAGTAACTGTTTTCGAGATATGAGCAAGAAACCAAAACACTGTTACCTTAATTAAGCGTTTGCATATAAGCAAATTTAGTACTATTAGTATTATTATTATTAATGTTATTGTTATTAATATGACGATTAAAGACAACTTTGAAACCTTTAGTGACTTTTATGTCTTCTTCTTTTTCTTCTACTAAAGTGTTAGACACAATTAAATTAGTTTAATTTCAGTTTTTCAAACATTTTATTTTAAAGCAAATTTTTGTTAAATATTATTTATATCCAACTCTATAACTCGCTTATGGTTGGTCCTACAAGAAAAATGCAAATAACTATTTTGTAGGAAATTTTATCTGCTTTAATTTTGACAGAAAGATAAAAATTCATAGGAGTAACTGTTTTCGAGATATAAGCAAGAAACCAAAAAACTGTTACCATAATAAAGCGCTTGCATATAAGCAGATTTAGTACTATTAGTATTATTATTATTAATGTTATTGTTATTAATATGACGACTAAAAACGATTCTGAAGACTTTGGTGACTTTTATGTCTTTTTCTTTTTTCTCTACTAAAGTGTTAGACACAATTAATTTAGTTTAATTTCAGTATTTCAAGCATTTTATTTTTAAGCAAGTTTTTGTTAAATATTATTTATATCCAACTTTATAACTCGCTTATGGTTGGTCTTACAAGAAAAATGCAAATAACTATTTTGTAGGAAATGTTATCAGCTTTAATTTTGAAAGAAAGATAAAAATTGATAGGAGTAACTGTTTTCGAGATATAAGCAAAAAACCAAAGTAAAAACTGTTACCGTTTCAGAACAAAAATGTAATTCAGTTTTCAATGTTTGAGACGAAGACGAAAATGCAGCATTTAAAATCGACTCTGAAGACTTCAGTGACTTATGTGTCACTCCCTTTTTTTTTTAATAAAGTATTGGACCTAATAAATTAAGTGTATTTTAAATCACAAGACATTTTCTGTTAAAGCACTTCTTTTTTAAATATTAATTATTTTCAATCTTATATCTCGCTTATGGTTAGTCCTACATAAAAAATGCAAATAACTATTTTGTAGGAAATTTTATCAGCTTGAATTTTAGTAAAAAGATAAAAATTGATAGGAGTAACTGTTTTCGAGATATGAGCAAGAAACCAAAACACTGTTACCTTAATTAAGCGTTTGCATATAAGCAAATTTAGTACTATTAGTATTATTATTATTAATGTTATTGTTATTAATATGACGATTAAAGACAACTTTGAAACCTTTAGTGACTTTTATGTCTTCTTCTTTTTTCTCTACTAAAGTGTTAGACCCAATTAATTTAGTTTAATATCGGTTTTTCAAACATTTTATTTTAAAGCAAATTTTTGTTAAAGATTATTTATATCCAACTCTATAACTCGCTTATGGTTGGTCCTACAAGAAAAATGCAAATAACGATTTTGTTGGAAATTTTATCAGCTTTAATTTTGAAAAAAAGATAAAATTTGATAGGAGTAACTGTTTTCGAGATATAAGCAAAAAACCAATAAGAAAACTGTAACTGTTACTGAACAAAAATGTAATTCAGTTTTCAATGTTTGAGACGAAGACGAAAATGCAGCATTTAAAATCGACTCTGAAGACTTCAGTGACTTTTATGTCACCTCCTTTTTCTTCTAATAAAGTATTGGACCCAATAAATTAAGTGTATTTTAAATCACAAAACATTTTCTGTTAAAGCACTTTTTTTTTAAATATTAGCTATTTTCAAACTTATATCTCGCTTATGGTTAGTCCTACATGAAAAATGCAAATTACTATTTTGTAGGAAATTTTATCAGCTTTAATTTTAGTAAAAAGATAAAAATTGATAGTAGTAACTGTTTTTGAGATATAAGCAAGAAACCAAAACACTGTTACCTTAATTAAGCGTTTGCATATAAGCAAATTTAGTACTATTAGTATTATTATTATTAATGTTATTGTTATTAATATGACGATTAAAGACGACTCTGAAACCTTTAGTGACTTTTATGTCTTCTTCTTTTTCCTCTACTAAAGTGTTAGACACAATTAATTTAGTTTAATTTCAGTATTTCAAACATTTTATTTTAAAGCAAATTTTTGTTAAATATTATTTATATCCATCTCTATAACTCGCTTATGCTTGGTCCTACAAGAAAAATGCAAATAACTATTTTGTTGGAAATTTAATCAGCTTTAATTTTGAAAAAAAGATAAAATTTGATAGGAGTAACTGTTTTCGAGATATAAGCAAAAAACCAATAAGAAAACTGTAACTGTTACTGAACAAAAATGTAATTCAGTTTTCAATGTTTGAGACGAAGACAAAAATGCAGCATTTAAAAACGACTCTAAAGACTTCAGTGACTTTTATGTCACCTCCTTTTTCTTCTAATAAAGTATTAAACCCAATAAATTAAGTGTATTTTAAATCACAAAACATTTTCTGTTAAAACACTTTTTTTTAATTATTAATTATTTTCAAACTTATATCTCGCTTATGGTTAGTTCTACATGAAAAATGCAAATAACTATTTTGTAGGAAATTTTATCACCTTTAATTTTGGTGAAAAAGTAAAAATTGATAGAAGTAACTGTTTTCGAGATATAAGCAAAAAACAAAAAAACTGTTACCTTAATTAAGCGCTTGCATATAAGCAAATTTAGTACTACTAGTATTGTTATTATAAATGTTATTGTTATTAATATGACGACTAAAGACAACTCTAAGACTTTAGTGACTTTTATGTCTCCTCCTTTTTTCTCTACTAAAGTGTTAAGACACAATTAATTTAGTTTAATTTCAGTATTTCAAACATTTTATTTTTAAGCAAGTTTTTGTTAAATATTATTTATATCCAACTCTATAACTCGCTTATGGTTGGTCCTACAAGAAAAATGCAAATAACTATTTTGTAGAATATTTTATCAGCTTTAATTTTGAAAGAAAGACAAAAATTCATAGGAGTAACTGTTTTCGAGATATAAGCAAGAAACCAAAAAACTGTTACCTTAATAAAGCGCTTACATATAAGCAGATTTAGTACTATTAGTATTATTATTATTAATGTTATTGTTATTAATATGACGACTAAAAACGACTCTCAAGATTTTGGTGACTTTTATGTCTTCTCCTTTTTCCTCTACTAATGTGTTAGTCTTAATTAATTTAGTTTAATTTCGGATTATCAAACATTTTATTTTAAAGCAAATTTTTGTTAAAGATTATTTATATCCAACTCTATAACTCGCTTATGGTTGGTCTTACAAAAAAAATGTAATTAACTATTTTGTAGGAAATTGTATCAGCTTTAATTTTGAAAAAAAGGTAAAAATTGATAGGAGTAACTGGTTTCGAGATATAAGCAAAAAACCAATAAGAAAACTGTAACTGTTACTGAACAAAAATGTAATTCAGTTTTCAATATTTGAGACTAAGACGAAAATGCAGCATTTAAAAACAACTCTGAAAACTTCAGTGACTTTTATGTCACCTTTTTTTTCTTCTAATAAAGTATTGGACCCATTAAATTAAGTGTATTTTAAATCACAAGACATTTTCTGTTAAAGCAATTTTTTTTTAAATATTAATTATTTACAAACTTATATCTCGCTTATGGTTAGTCCTACATGAAAAATGTAAATAACTATTTTGTAGGAAATTTTATCAGCTTTAATTTTAGTGAAAAGATAAAAATTAGTATTATTATTATTAATGTTATTGTTATTAAAATGACGACTAAAAAAGACTCTAAAGACTTTGGTGACTTTTATGTCTTCTCCTTTTACCTATACTAAAGTGTTAGACTCAATTAATTTAGTTTAATTTCGGTTTCTCAAACATTTTATTTTAAAGCTAATTTTTGTTGAAGATTATTTATATCCAACTCTATAACTCGCTTATGGTTGGTCTTACAAAAAAAATGCAAATAACTATTTTGTAGGAAATTTTATCAGCTTTAATTTTAGTAAAAAGATAAAAATTGATAGGAGTAACTGTTTTCGAGATATAAGCAAGAAACCAAAACACTGTTACCTTAATAAAGCGCTTGCATATAAGCAAATTTAGTACTATTAGTATTATTATTATTAATGTTATTGTTATTAAAATGACGACTAAAAAAGACTCTAAAGACTTTGGTGACTTTTATGTCTTCTCCTTTTTCCTATACTAAAGTGTTAGACACAATTAATTTAGTTTAATTTCAGTATTTCAAACATTTTATTTTAAAGCAAATTTTTGTTAAATATTATTTATATCCATCTCTATAACTCGCTTATGGTTGGTCCTACAAGAAAAATGCAAATAACTATTTTGTAGGAAATTTTAACAGCTTTAATTTTAGTAAAAAGATAAAAATTGATAGGAGTAACTGTTTTCGAGAAATAAGCAAGAAAAAAAGTCACTAAAGGTTTCAAAGTTGTCTTTAATCGTCATATTAATAACAATAACATTAATAATAATAATACTAATAGTACTAAATTTGCTTATATGCAAACGCTTAATTAAGGTAACAGTGTTTTGGTTTCTTGCTCATATCTCGAAAACAGTTACTCCTATTAATTTTTATCTTTTCACTAAAATTCAAGCTGATAAAATTTCCTACAAAATAGTTATTTGCATTTTTCATGTAGGACTAACCATAAGCGAGATATATGATTGAAAATAATTAATATTTAAAAAAAAAGTGCTTTAACAGAAAATGTCTTGTGATTTAAAATACACTTAATTTATTAGGTCCAATACTTTATTAGAAGAAAAAGGAGGTGACATAAAAGTCACTGAAGTCTTCAGAGTCGTTTTTAAATGCTGCATTTTCGTCTTCGCCTCAAACATTGAAAACTGAATTACATTTTTGTTCAGTAACAGTTACAGTTTTCTTATTGGTTTTTTGCTTATATCTCGAAAACAGTTACTCCTATCAATTTTTATTTTTTTTTCAAAATTAAAGCTGATAACATTTCCTACAAAATAGTTATTTGCATTTTTCTTGTAGGACCAACCATAAGCGAGTTATAAAGTTGGATATAAATAATATTTAACAAAAACTTGCTTAAAAATAAAATGTTTGAAATACTGAAATTAAACTAAATTAATTGTGTCTAACACTTTAGTAGAGAAAAAAGAAAAAGACATAAAAGTCACCAAAGTCTTCAAAATCGTTTTTAGTCGTCATATTAATAACAATAACATTAATAATAATAATACTAATAGTACTATATCTGCTTATATGCAAGCGCTTTATTAAGGTAACAGTTTTTTGGTTTCTTGCTTATATCTCGAAAACAGTTACTCCTATGAATTTTTGTCTTTTTTGTCTTCTTCTTTTTCCTCTACTAAAGTGTTAGACACAATTAAATTAGTTTAATTTCCGTTTTTCAAACATTTTATTTTAAAGCAAATTTTTGTTAAATATTATTTATATCCAACTCTATAACTCGCTTATGGTTGGTCCTACAAGAAAAATGCAAATAACTATTTTGTAGAATATTTTATCAGCTTTAATTTTGAAAGAAAGACAAAAATTCATAGGAGTAACTGTTTTCGAGATATAAGCAAGAAACCAAAAAACTGTTACCTTAATAAAGCGCTTGCATATAAGCAGATTTAGTACTATTAGTATTATTATTATTAATGTTATTGTTATTAATATGACGACTAAAAACGATTCTGAAGACTTTGGTGACTTTTATGTCTTTTTCTTTTTTCTCTACTAAAGTGTTAGACACAATTAATTTAGTTTAATTTAGCTTTAATTTTGAAAGAAAGATAAAAATTGATAGGAGTAACTGTTTTCGAGATATAAGCAAAAAACCAAAGTAAAAACTGTTACCGTTTCAGAACAAAAATGTAATTCAGTTTTCAATGTTTGAGACGAAGACGAAAATGCAGCATTTAAAATCGACTCTGAAGACTTCAGTGACTTATATGTCACCCCCTTTTTTTTTTAATAAAGTATTGGACCTAATAAATTAAGTGTATTTTAAATCACAAGACATTTTCTGTTAAAGCACTTCTTTTTTAAATATTAATTATTTTCAATCTTATATCTCGCTTATGGTTAGTCCTACATAAAAAATGCAAATAACTATTTTCTAGGAAATTTTATCAGCTTGAATTTTAGTAAAAAGATAAAAATTGATAGGAGTAACTGTTTTCGAGATATGAGCAAGAAACCAAAACACTGTTGCCTTAATTAAGCGTTTGCATATAAGCAAATTTAGTACTATTAGTATTATTATTATTAATGTTATTGTTATTAATATGACGATTAAAGACAATTTTGAAACCTTTAGTGACTTTTATGTCTTCTTCTTTTTCCACTACTAAAGTGTTAGACACAATTAAATTAGTTTAATTTCAGTTTTTCAAACATTTTATTTTAAAGCAAATTTTTGTTAAATATTATTTATATCCAACTCTATAACTCGCTTATGGTTGGTCCTACAAGAAAAATGCAAATAACTATTTTGTAGGAAATTTTATCAGCTTTAATTTTGACAGAAAGATAAAAATTGATAGGAGTAACTGTTTTCGAGATATAAGCAAAAAACCAATAAGAAAACTGTGACTGTTACTGAACAAAAATGTAATTCAGTTTTCAATGTTTGAGACGAAGACGAAACTGCAGCATTTAAAAACGACTCTGAAGATTTCAGTGACTTTTATGTCACTTCCTTTTTCTTCTAATAAAGTATTGGACCCAATAAATTAAGTGTATTTTAAATCACAAGACATTTTCTGTTAAAGCACTTCTTTTTTAAATATTAATTATTTTCAATCATATATCTCGCTTATGGTTAGTCCTACATGAAAAATGCAAATAACTATTTTGTAGGAAATTTTATCAGCTTGAATTTTAGTAAAAAGATAAAAATTGATAGGAGTAACTGTTTTCGAGATATAAGCAAGAAACCAAAACACTGTTACCTTAATTAAGCGTTTGCATATAAGAAAATTTAGTACTATTAGTATTATTATTATTAATGTTATTGTTATTAATATGACAACTAAAGACAACTCTGAAACCTTTAGTGACTTTTATGTCTTTTCCTTTTTTCTCTACTAAAGTGTTAGACACAGTTAAATTAGTTTAATTTCCGTTTTTCAAACATTTTATTTTAAAGCAAATTTTTGTTAAATATTATTTATATCCAACTCTATAACTCGCTTATGGTTGGTCCTACAAGAAAAATGCAAATAACTATTTTGTAGAATATTTTATCAGCTTTAATTTTGAAAGAAAGACAAAAATTCATAGGAGTAACTGTTTTCGAGATATAAGCAAGAAACCAAAAAACTGTTACCTTAATAAAGCGCTTGCATATAAGCAGATTTAGTACTATTAGTATTATTATTATTAATGTTATTGTTATTAATATGACGACTAAAAACGATTCTGAAGACTTTGGTGACTTTTATGTCTTTTTCTTTTTTCTCTACTAAAGTGTTAGACACAATTAATTTAGTTTAATTTCAGTATTTCAAACATTTTATTTTTAAGCAAGTTTTTGTTAAATATTATTTATATCCAACTTTATAACTCGCCTATGGTTGGTCTTACAAGAAAAATGCAAATAACTATTTTGTAGAAAATGTTATCAGCTTTAATTTTGAAAGAAAGATAAAAATTGATAGGAGTAACTGTTTTCGAGATATAAGCAAAAAACCAAAGTAAAAACTGTTACCGTTTCAGAACAAAAATGTAATTCAGTTTTCAATGTTTGAGACGAAGACGAAAATGCAGCATTTAAAATCGACTCTGAAGACTTCAGTGACTTATATGTCACCCCCTTTTTTTTTAATAAAGTATTGGACCTAATAAATTAAGTGTATTTTAAATCACAAGACATTTTCTGTTAAAGCACTTCTTTTTTAAATATTAATTATTTTCAATCTTATATCTCGCTTATGGTTAGTCCTACATAAAAAATGCAAATAACTATTTTGTAGGAGATTTTATCAGCTTGAATTTTAGTAAAAAGATAAAAATTGATAGGAGTAACTGTTTTCGAGATATGAGCAAGAAACCAAAACACTGTTACCTTAATTAAGCGTTTGCATATAAGCAAATTTAGTACTATTAGTATTATTATTATTAATGTTATTGTTATTAATATGACGATTAAAGACAACTTTGAAACCTTTAGTGACTTTTATGTCTTCTTCTTTTTCCTCTACTAAAGTGTTAGACACAATTAAATTAGTTTAATTTCAGTTTTTCAAACATTTTATTTTAAAGCAAATTTTTGTTAAATATTATTTATATCCAACTCTATAACTCGCTTATGGTTGGTCCTACAAGAAAAATGCAAATAACTATTTTGTAGAATATTTTATCAGCTTTAATTTTGAAAGAAAGACAAAAATTCATAGGAGTAACTGTTTTCGAGATATAAGCAAGAAACCAAAAAACTGTTACCTTAATAAAGCGCTTGCATATAAGCAGATTTAGTACTATTAGTATTATTATTATTAATGTTATTGTTATTAATATGACGACTAAAAACGATTCTGAAGACTTTGGTGACTTTTATGTCTTTTTCTTTTTTCTCTACTAAAGTGTTAGACACAATTAATTTAGTTTAATTTCAGTATTTCAAACATTTTATTTTTAAGCAAGTTTTTGTTAAATATTATTTATATCCAACTTTATAACGCGGTTATGGTTGGTCTTACAAGAAAAATGCAAATAACTATTTTGTAGGAAATGTTATCAGCTTTAATTTTGAAAGAAAGATAAAAATTGATAGGAGTAACTGTTTTCGAGATATAAGCAAAAAACCAAAGTAAAAACTGTTACCGTTTCAGAACAAAAATGTAATTCAGTTTTCAATGTTTGAGACGAAGACGAAAATGCAGCATTTAAAATCGACTCTGAAGACTTCAGTGACTTATATGTCACCCCCTTTTTTTTTAATAATGTATTGGACCTAATAAATTAAGTGTATTTTAAATCACAAGACATTTTCTGTTAAAGCACTTCTTTTTTAAATATTAGTTATTTTCAATCTTATATCTCGCTTATGGTTAGTCCTACATAAAAAATGCAAATAACTATTTTGTAGGAGATTTTATCAGCTTGAATTTTAGTAAAAAGATAAAAATTGATAGGAGTAACTGTTTTCGAGATATGAGCAAGAAACCAAAACACTGTTACCTTAATTAAGCGTTTGCATATAAGCAAATTTAGTACTATTAGTATTATTATTATTAATGTTATTGTTATTAATATGACGATTAAAGACAACTTTGAAACCTTTAGTGACTTTTATGTCTTCTTCTTTTTCTTCTACTAAAGTGTTAGACACAATTAAATTAGTTTAATTTCAGTTTTTCAAACATTTTATTTTAAAGCAAATTTTTGTTAAATATTATTTATATCCAACTCTATAACTCGCTTATGGTTGGTCCTACAAGAAAAATGCAAATAACTATTTTGTAGGAAATTTTATCTGCTTTAATTTTGACAGAAAGATAAAAATTCATAGGAGTAACTGTTTTCGAGATATAAGCAAGAAACCAAAAAACTGTTACCTTAATAAAGCGCTTGCATATAAGCAGATTTAGTACTATTAGTATTATTATTATTAATGTTATTGTTATTAATATGACGACTAAAAACGATTCTGAAGACTTTGGTGACTTTTATGTCTTTTTCTTTTTTTTCTACTAAAGTGTTAGACACAATTAATTTAGTTTAATTTCAGTATTTCAAGCATTTTATTTTTAAGCAAGTTTTTGTTAAATATTATTTATATCCAACTTTATAACTCGCTTATGGTTGGTCTTACAAGAAAAATGCAAATAACTATTTTGTAGGAAATGTTATCAGCTTTAATTTTGAAAGAAAGATAAAAATTGATAGGAGTAACTGTTTTCGAGATATAAGCAAAAAACCAAAGTAAAAACTGTTACCGTTTCAGAACAAAAATGTAATTCAGTTTTCAATGTTTGAGACGAAGACGAAAATGCAGCATTTAAAATCGACTCTGAAGACTTCAGTGACTTATATGTCACTCCCTTTTTTTTTTAATAAAGTATTGGACCTAATAAATTAAGTGTATTTTAAATCACAAGACATTTTCTGTTAAAGCACTTCTTTTTTAAATATTAATTATTTTCAATCTTATATCTCGCTTATGGTTAGTCCTACATAAAAAATGCAAATAACTATTTTGTAGGAGATTTTATCAGCTTGAATTTTAGTAAAAAGATAAAAATTGATAGGAGTAACTGTTTTCGAGATATGAGCAAGAAACCAAAACACTGTTACCTTAATTAAGCGTTTGCATATAAGCAAATTTAGTACTATTAGTATTATTATTATTAATGTTATTGTTATTAATATGACGATTAAAGACAACTTTGAAACCTTTAGTGACTTTTATGTCTTCTTCTTTTTCCTCTACTAAAGTGTTAGACCCAATTAATTTAGTTTAATATCGGTTTTTCAAACATTTTATTTTAAAGCAAATTTTTGTTAAAGATTATTTATATCCAACTCTATAACTCGCTTATGGTTGGTCCTACAAGAAAAATGCAAATAACGATTTTGTTGGAAATTTTATCAGCTTTAATTTTGAAAAAAAGATAAAATTTGATAGGAGTAACTGTTTTCGAGATATAAGCAAAAAACCAATAAGAAAACTGTAACTGTTACTGAACAAAAATGTAATTCAGTTTTCAATGTTTGAGACGAAGACGAAAATGCAGCATTTAAAATCGACTCTGAAGACTTCAGTGACTTTTATGTCACCTCCTTTTTCTTCTAATAAAGTATTGGACCCAATAAATTAAGTGTATTTTAAATCACAAAACATTTTCTGTTAAAGCACTTTTTTTTAAATATTAGCTATTTTCAAACTTACATCTCGCTTATGGTTAGTCCTACATGAAAAATGCAAATTACTATTTTGTAGGAAATTTTATCAGCTTTAATTTTAGTAAAAAGATAAAAATTGATAGTAGTAACTGTTTTCGAGATATAAGCAAGAAACCAAAACACTGTTACCTTAATTAAGCGTTTGCATATAAGCAAATTTAGTACTATTAGTATTATTATTATTAATGTTATTGTTATTAATATGACGATTAAAGACGACTCTGAAACCTTTAGTGACTTTTATGTCTTCTTCTTTTTCCTCTACTAAAGTGTTAGACACAATTAATTTAGTTTAATTTCAGTATTTCAAACATTTTATTTTAAAGCAAATTTTTGTTAAATATTATTTATATCCATCTCTATAACTCGCTTATGCTTGGTCCTACAAGAAAAATGCAAATAACTATTTTGTTGGAAATTTAATCAGCTTTAATTTTGAAAAAAAGATAAAATTTGATAGGAGTAACTGTTTTCGAGATATAAGCAAAAAACCAATAAGAAAACTGTAACTGTTACTGAACAAAAATGTAATTCAGTTTTCAATGTTTGAGACGAAGACAAAAATGCAGCATTTAAAAACGACTCTAAAGACTTCAGTGACTTTTATGTCACCTCCTTTTTCTTCTAATAAAGTATTAAACCCAATAAATTAAGTGTATTTTAAATCACAAAACATTTTCTGTTAAAACACTTTTTTTTAATTATTAATTATTTTCAAACTTATATCTCGCTTATGGTTAGTTCTACATGAAAAATGCAAATAACTATTTTGTAGGAAATTTTATCACCTTTAATTTTGGTGAAAAAGTAAAAATTGATAGAAGTAACTGTTTTTGAGATATAAGCAAAAAACAAAAAAAACTGTTACCTTAATTAAGCGCTTGCATATAAGCAAATTTAGTACTACTAGTATTGTTATTATAAATGTTATTGTTATTAATATGACGACTAAAGACAACTCTAAGACTTTAGTGACTTTTATGTCTCCTCCTTTTTTCTCTACTAAAGTGTTAAGACACAATTAATTTAGTTTAATTTCAGTATTTCAAACATTTTATTTTTAAGCAAGTTTTTGTTAAATATTATTTATATCCAACTCTATAACTCGCTTATGGTTGGTCCTACAAGAAAAATGCAAATAACTATTTTGTAGAATATTTTATCAGCTTTAATTTTGAAAGAAAGACAAAAATTCATAGGAGTAACTGTTTTCGAGATATAAGCAAGAAACCAAAAAACTGTTACCTTAATAAAGCGCTTACATATAAGCAGATTTAGTACTATTAGTATTATTATTATTAATGTTATTGTTATTAATATGACGACTAAAAACGATTCTGAAGACTTTGGTGACTTTTATGTCTTTTTCTTTTTTCTCTACTAAAGTGTTAGACACAATTAATTTAGTTTAATTTAGCTTTAATTTTGAAAGAAAGATAAAAATTGATAGGAGTAACTGTTTTCGAAATATTAGCAAAAAACCAAAGTAAAAACTGTTACCGTTTCAGAACAAAAATGTAATTCAGTTTTCAATGTTTGAGACGAAGACGAAAATGCAGCATTTAAAATCGACTCTGAAGACTTCAGTGACTTATATGTCACCCCCTTTTTTTTTTAATAAAGTATTGGACCTAATAAATTAAGTGTATTTTAAATCACAAGACATTTTCTGTTAAAGCACTTCTTTTTTAAATATTAATTATTTTCAATCTTATATCTCGCTTATGGTTAGTCCTACATAAAAAATGCAAATAACTATTTTCTAGGAAATTTTATCAGCTTGAATTTTAGTAAAAAGATAAAAATTGATAGGAGTAACTGTTTTCGAGATATGAGCAAGAAACCAAAACACTGTTGCCTTAATTAAGCGTTTGCATATAAGCAAATTTAGTACTATTAGTATTATTATTATTAATGTTATTGTTATTAATATGACGATTAAAGACAACTTTGAAACCTTTAGTGACTTTTATGTCTTCTTCTTTTTCCTCTACTAAAGTGTTAGACACAATTAAATTAGTTTAATTTCAGTTTTTCAAACATTTTATTTTAAAGCAAATTTTTGTTAAATATTATTTATATCCAACTCTATAACTCGCTTATGGTTGGTCCTACAAGAAAAATGCAAATAACTATTTTGTAGGAAATTTTATCAGCTTTAATTTTGACAGAAAGATAAAAATTGATAGGAGTAACTGTTTTCGAGATATAAGCAAAAAACCAATAAGAAAACTGTGACTGTTACTGAACAAAAATGTAATTCAGTTTTCAATGTTTGAGACGAAGACGAAACTGCAGCATTTAAAAACGACTCTGAAGACTTCAGTGACTTTTATGTCACTTCCTTTTTCTTCTAATAAAGTATTGGACCCAATAAATTAAGTGTATTTTAAATCACAAGACATTTTCTGTTAAAGCACTTCTTTTTTAAATATTAATTATTTTCAATCATATATCTCGCTTATGGTTAGTCCTACATGAAAAATGCAAATAACTATTTTGTAGGAAATTTTATCAGCTTGAATTTTAGTAAAAAGATAAAAATTGATAGGAGTAACTGTTTTCGAGATATAAGCAAGAAACCAAAACACTGTTACCTTAATTAAGCGTTTGCATATAAGCAAATTTAGTACTATTAGTATTATTATTATTAATGTTATTGTTATTAATATGACAACTAAAGACAACTCTGAAACCTTTAGTGACTTTTATGTCTTTTCTTTTTTTCTCTACTAAAGTGTTAGACACAGTTAAATTAGTTTAATTTCCGTTTTTCAAACATTTTATTTTAAATCAAATTTTTGTTAAATATTATTTATATCCAACTCTATAACTCGCTTATGGTTGGTCCTACAAGAAAAATGCAAATAACTATTTTGTAGAATATTTTATCAGCTTTAATTTTGAAAGAAAGACAAAAATTCATAGGAGTAACTGTTTTCGAGATATAAGCAAGAAACCAAAAAACTGTTACCTTAATAAAGCGCTTGCATATAAGCAGATTTAGTACTATTAGTATTATTATTATTAATGTTATTGTTATTAATATGACGACTAAAAACGATTCTGAAGACTTTGGTGACTTTTATGTCTTTTTCTTTTTTCTCTACTAAAGTGTTAGACACAATTAATTTAGTTTAATTTCAGTATTTCAAACATTTTATTTTTAAGCAAGTTTTTGTTAAATATTATTTATATCCAACTTTATAACTCGCTTGTGGTTGGTCTTACAAGAAAAATGCAAATAACTATTTTGTAGAAAATGTTATCAGCTTTAATTTTGAAAGAAAGATAAAAATTGATAGGAGTAACTGTTTTCGAGATATAAGCAAAAAACCAAAGTAAAAACTGTTACCGTTTCAGAACAAAAATGTAATTCAGTTTTCAATGTTTGAGACGAAGACGAAAATGCAGCATTTAAAATCGACTCTGAAGACATCAGTGACTTATATGTCACCCCCTTTTTTTTTAATAAAGTATTGGACCTAATAAATTAAGTGTATTTTAAATCACAAGACATTTTCTGTTAAAGCACTTCTTTTTTAAATATTAATTATTTTCAATCTTATATCTCGCTTATGGTTAGTCCTACATAAAAAATGCAAATAACTATTTTGTAGGAGATTTTATCAGCTTGAATTTTAGTAAAAAGATAAAAATTGATAGGAGTAACTGTTTTCGAGATATGAGCAAGAAACCAAAACACTGTTACCTTAATTAAGCGTTTGCATATAAGCAAATTTAGTACTATTAGTATTATTATTATTAATGTTATTGTTATTAATATGACGATTAAAGACAACTTTGAAACCTTTAGTGACTTTTATGTCTTCTTCTTTTTCCTCTACTAAAGTGTTAGACACAATTAAATTAGTTTAATTTCAGTTTTTCAAACATTTTATTTTAAAGCAAATTTTTGTTAAATATTATTTATATCCAACTCTATAACTCGCTTATGGTTGGTCCTACAAGAAAAATGCAAATAACTATTTTGTAGAATATTTTATCAGCTTTAATTTTGAAAGAAAGACAAAAATTCATAGGAGTAACTGTTTTCGAGATATAAGCAAGAAACCAAAAAACTGTTACCTTAATAAAGCGCTTGCATATAAGCAGATTTAGTACTATTAGTATTATTATTATTAATGTTATTGTTATTAATATGACGACTAAAAACGATTCTGAAGACTTTGGTGACTTTTATGTCTTTTTCTTTTTTCTCTACTAAAGTGTTAGACACAATTAATTTAGTTTAATTTCAGTATTTCAAACATTTTATTTTTAAGCAAGTTTTTGTTAAATATTATTTATATCCAACTTTATAACTCGCTTATGGTTGGTCTTACAAGAAAAATGCAAATAACTATTTTGTAGGAAATGTTATCAGCTTTAATTTTGAAAGAAAGATAAAAATTGATAGGAGTAACTGTTTTCGAGATATAAGCAAAAAACCAAAGTAAAAACTGTTACCGTTTCAGAACAAAAATGTAATTCAGTTTTCAATGTTTGAGACGAAGACGAAAATGCAGCATTTAAAATCGACTCTGAAGACTTCAGTGACTTATATGTCACTCCCTTTTTTTTTTAATAAAGTATTGGACCTAATAAATTAAGTGTATTTTAAATCACAAGACATTTTCTGTTAAAGCACTTCTTTTTTAAATATTAATTATTTTCAATCTTATATCTCGCTTATGGTTAGTCCTACATAAAAAATGCAAATAACTATTTTGTAGGAAATTTTATCAGCTTGAATTTTAGTAAAAAGATAAAAATTGATAGGAGTAACTGTTTTCGAGATATGAGCAAGAAACCAAAACACTGTTACCTTAATTAAGCGTTTGCATATAAGCAAATTTAGTACTATTAGTATTATTATTATTAATGTTATTGTTATTAATATGACGATTAAAGACAACTTTGAAACCTTTAGTGACTTTTATGTCTTCTTCTTTTTCTTCTACTAAAGTGTTAGACACAATTAAATTAGTTTAATTTCAGTTTTTCAAACATTTTATTTTAAAGCAAATTTTTGTTAAATATTATTTATATCCAACTCTATAACTCGCTTATGGTTGGTCCTACAAGAAAAATGCAAATAACTATTTTGTAGGAAATTTTATCTGCTTTAATTTTGACAGAAAGATAAAAATTCATAGGAGTAACTGTTTTCGAGATATAAGCAAGAAACCAAAAAACTGTTACCTTAATAAAGCGCTTGCATATAAGCAGATTTAGTACTATTAGTATTATTATTATTAATGTTATTGTTATTAATATGACGACTAAAAACGATTCTGAAGACTTTGGTGACTTTTATGTCTTTTTCTTTTTTCTCTACTAAAGTGTTAGACACAATTAATTTAGTTTAATTTCAGTATTTCAAGCATTTTATTTTTAAGCAAGTTTTTGTTAAATATTATTTATATCCAACTTTATAACTCGCTTATGGTTGGTCTTACAAGAAAAATGCAAATAGCTATTTTGTAGGAAATGTTATCAGCTTTAATTTTGAAAGAAAGATAAAAATTGATAGGAGTAACTGTTTTCGAGATATAAGCAAAAAACCAAAGTAAAAACTGTTACCGTTTCAGAACAAAAATGTAATTCAGTTTTCAATGTTTGAGACGAAGACGAAAATGCAGCATTTAAAATCGACTCTGAAGACTTCAGTGACTTATATGTCACTCCCTTTTTTTTTTAATAAAGTATTGGACCTAATAAATTAAGTGTATTTTAAATCACAAGACATTTTCTGTTAAAGCACTTCTTTTTTAAATATTAATTATTTTCAATCTTATATCTCGCTTATGGTTAGTCCTACATAAAAAATGCAAATAACTATTTTGTAGGAAATTTTATCAGCTTGAATTTTAGTAAAAAGATAAAAATTGATAGGAGTAACTGTTTTCGAGATATGAGCAAGAAACCAAAACACTGTTACCTTAATTAAGCGTTTGCATATAAGCAAATTTAGTACTATTAGTATTATTATTATTAATGTTATTGTTATTAATATGACGATTAAAGACAACTTTGAAACCTTTAGTGACTTTTATGTCTTCTTCTTTTTCTTCTACTAAAGTGTTAGACACAATTAAATTAGTTTAATTTCAGTTTTTCAAACATTTTATTTTAAAGCAAATTTTTGTTAAATATTATTTATATCCAACTCTATAACTCGCTTATGGTTGGTCCTACAAGAAAAATGCAAATAACTATTTTGTAGGAAATTTTATCTGCTTTAATTTTGACAGAAAGATAAAAATTCATAGGAGTAACTGTTTTCGAGATATAAGCAAGAAACCAAAAAACTGTTACCTTAATAAAGCGCTTGCATATAAGCAGATTTAGTACTATTAGTATTATTATTATTAATGTTATTGTTATTAATATGACGACTAAAAACGATTCTGAAGACTTTGGTGACTTTTATGTCTTTTTCTTTTTTCTCTACTAAAGTGTTAGACACAATTAATTTAGTTTAATTTCAGTATTTCAAGCATTTTATTTTTAAGCAAGTTTTTGTTAAATATTATTTATATCCAACTTTATAACTCGCTTATGGTTGGTCTTACAAGAAAAATGCAAATAGCTATTTTGTAGGAAATGTTATCAGCTTTAATTTTGAAAGAAAGATAAAAATTGATAGGAGTAACTGTTTTCGAGATATAAGCAAAAAACCAAAGTAAAAACTGTTACCGTTTCAGAACAAAAATGTAATTCAGTTTTCAATGTTTGAGACGAAGACGAAAATGCAGCATTTAAAATCGACTCTGAAGACTTCAGTGACTTATATGTCACTCCCTTTTTTTTTTAATAAAGTATTGGACCTAATAAATTAAGTGTATTTTAAATCACAAGACATTTTCTGTTAAAGCACTTCTTTTTTAAATATTAATTATTTTCAATCTTATATCTCGCTTATGGTTAGTCCTACATAAAAAATGCAAATAACTATTTTGTAGGAAATTTTATCAGCTTGAATTTTAGTAAAAAGATAAAAATTGATAGGAGTAACTGTTTTCGAGATATGAGCAAGAAACCAAAACACTGTTACCTTAATTAAGCGTTTGCATATAAGCAAATTTAGTACTATTAGTATTATTATTATTAATGTTATTGTTATTAATATGACGATTAAAGACAACTTTGAAACCTTTAGTGACTTTTATGTCTTCTTCTTTTTCCTCTACTAAAGTGTTAGACCCAATTAATTTAGTTTAATATCGGTTTTTCAAACATTTTATTTTAAAGCAAATTTTTGTTAAAGATTATTTATATCCAACTCTATAACTCGCTTATGGTTGGTCCTACAAGAAAAATGCAAATAACGATTTTGTTGGAAATTTTATCAGCTTTAATTTTGAAAAAAAGATAAAATTTGATAGGAGTAACTGTTTTCGAGATATAAGCAAAAAACCAATAAGAAAACTGTAACTGTTACTGAACAAAAATGTAATTCAGTTTTCAATGTTTGAGACGAAGACGAAAATGCAGCATTTAAAATCGACTCTGAAGACTTCAGTGACTTTTATGTCACCTCCTTTTTCTTCTAATAAAGTATTGGACCCAATAAATTAAGTGTATTTTAAATCACAAAACATTTTCTGTTAAAGCACTTTTTTTTAAATATTAGCTATTTTCAAACTTATATCTCGCTTATGGTTAGTCCTACATGAAAAATGCAAATTACTATTTTGTAGGAAATTTTATCAGCTTTAATTTTAGTAAAAAGATAAAAATTGATAGTAGTAACTGTTTTCGAGATATAAGCAAGAAACCAAAACACTGTTACCTTAATTAAGCGTTTGCATATAAGCAAATTTAGTACTATTAGTATTATTATTATTAATGTTATTGTTATTAATATGACGATTAAAGACGACTCTGAAACCTTTAGTGACTTTTATGTCTTCTTCTTTTTCCTCTACTAAAGTGTTAGACACAATTAATTTAGTTTAATTTCAGTATTTCAAACATTTTATTTTAAAGCAAATTTTTGTTAAATATTATTTATATCCATCTCTATAACTCGCTTATGCTTGGTCCTACAAGAAAAATGCAAATAACTATTTTGTTGGAAATTTAATCAGCTTTAATTTTGAAAAAAAGATAAAATTTGATAGGAGTAACTGTTTTCGAGATATAAGCAAAAAACCAATAAGAAAACTGTAACTGTTACTGAACAAAAATGTAATTCAGTTTTCAATGTTTGAGACGAAGACAAAAATGCAGCATTTAAAAACGACTCTAAAGACTTCAGTGACTTTTATGTCACCTCCTTTTTCTTCTAATAAAGTATTAAACCCAATAAATTAAGTGTATTTTAAATCACAAAACATTTTCTGTTAAAACACTTTTTTTTAATTATTAATTATTTTCAAACTTATATCTCGCTTATGGTTAGTTCTACATGAAAAATGCAAATAACTATTTTGTAGGAAATTTTATCACCTTTAATTTTGGTGAAAAAGTAAAAATTGATAGAAGTAACTGTTTTCGAGATATAAGCAAAAAACAAAAAAACTGTTACCTTAATTAAGCGCTTGCATATAAGCAAATTTAGTACTACTAGTATTGTTATTATAAATGTTATTGTTATTAATATGACGACTAAAGACAACTCTAAGACTTTAGTGACTTTTATCTCTCCTCCTTTTTTCTCTACTAAAGTGTTAAGACACAATTAATTTAGTTTAATTTCAGTTTTTCAAACATTTTATTTTAAAGCAAATATTTGTTAAATATTAAAAACTATAAAATGGCTTAGATTGCCTAAAAACACAGATCACACATGATCTTTTGCATAAAAATGAGAAAACGCTCATGTAACACACAAAATAAGCTCAATTTTTCCTTATTAAAAGTATTATTATTATCATTACTTATGTTACTATTACTATTATTATTATTATTATTATTATTATTATTATTATTATTATTATTACTATTATTTTTATTATTATTATTACTATTATTATTATTATTATTATTATTATTAATTTAATTATTATTAAAAACCGATTATAACTTTTGTATAGTAAATGTTTTTATACCAGTTTTAAAATGAGTTATTAATTTTAGACAATTTCTTGTCTAAAAACACAGATCACAGATGATCTCTTGCATAGAAATGAGAAAACGCTCAGATAACACAAAATAAGCATCATTTTTGCTTAGAAAAACTAAGCTTTAATTTAGAAAGAAATTCATTATTATAAGTATTATTATCATTATTATTATTATTATTATTATTATTATTATTATTATTATTATTATTATTATTATTATTATTATTATTATTATTATTATTATTATTATTATCATTATTATTATTATTATTATTATTATTAACTTTTGTATAGTAAATGTTTTTATACCAGTTTTAAAATGAGTTATTAATTTTATTCAATTTCTTGCCTAAAAACACAGATCACAGATTATTTCTTGCATAGAAATGAGTAAACGCTCATATAACACACAAAATAAGCTTCATTTTTGCATAGAAAACTAAGCTTACTTTTATTACTATTATTATTATTATTACTATTATTATTATTATTATTATTATTATTATTATTATTATTATTATTATTATTATTATTATTATTATTATTATTATTATTATTATTATTATTATTATTAACTTTTGTATAGTAAATATTTTTATACCAGTTTTAAAATGAGTTATTAATTTTAGACAATTTCTTGCCTAAAAACGCAGATCACAGATGATTTCTTGCATAGAAATGAAAAAACGCTCATATAACACACAAAATAAGCTTCATTTTTGCTTAGAAAACTAAGCTTACTTTTATTACTATTATTATTTTTATTATTATTATTATTAATATTATTATTATTATTACTATTATTATTATTATTAAAAACTTATATTAAACAGACAGAAAACGTCGTATTCTGACACAAAAAAACGAATTACGTTATAGACTTGACGAGAACGGCGTATTTCGGACTCTTATAGGACTCTTATAGGGTCAAAAAGTATCAATTTGGATTAAAACAAATTATTTTTGTTGACTCTCAGTCTGAATTGTTCATCAGTTCAAACAAAAACGGCTTATTTTAGACAATCTTTTGCTTTGAACATGAAAACATACATCGAACAGACTAAAAACGTATTAATCTAGCATAAAAGAGCAATTTATGTATCACTTTGAATAAAGGCAGCTAATCCTATTCGTTTCATTGCTTAAAATAGACAAAATTGTTAATAAATCAAACAAAAACGCTGTATTCTAACACAAAATACTAATTACATTATAGTTTCGACGAGAATAGCTTATTTGGAATGATTCTATGCTTCCAAACGAGTAAATTTTTATTAAACAGATGCCAAACATCATGTTTTGTCCTATAAAGACATTTTATATTGCAGTTTGTATTAAAACAAAATATTTTCGTTGATTCTTTGTTAGAAGCAGCAAACCTAACATTAAAGAATCTGAAAACTTTGTATTCGGACACAAACCACCGAATTTTGTATCAGTTTAGACAAAAACGGTTGATTTTCGACAATATTTTGCTTTGAACAAGAAAACTTATATCAAACTGACTAAAAACGTCTTATTTTAGCACAAAACAAAAAATTTGCGTTATCGTCTTAAAGCTGATTCATGCCACAGTTTGGATAAAAACCAATTATTTTTGTTAATTCATTGTTACAAACAAGAAACCTTACATCAAAGAAACTGAAAACCCCTTATTTAGGCACAGAAATTCGAATTACGTTTCAGTCTGGACAAAAACTGCTTACTTTAGACGATCCTTTGTTTTGAATACAAAAACTTACATTAAAAAGATTAAGAACGTCTTATTCTGGCTGAAAACTGCAAATTATATATTACTCTAGATAAATGCAATTTATCCTGATTACTCCTTTACTTAGAATAGAGTAAACTTGTATAAAACTTAATGAAAACTTTAAATTTCGTCTCAAAGAAATAATTTACGTTATAGTTTTGACCAGCACTGTTTATTTCAAACGATTTTATGATTCGAAACTAATGAACTTTTATGGGGCACATGCAAAACCACATATTACCATATAAAGCGTTGTTTTAAAGCAAATTATTACCTTTTGCAACAAGAAATTTCACGTCAAAGAAACTGAAAACATCGTATCCATGCACAAATATCGAATTACGTATCAGTTTAGGCAAATACAGCTTATTTTAAACGATTCCTTGCTATAAACAAGAAAAATTTTATCAAACATATTGAAAATGTCTTATTCTTGAAAATAAGAGCAAATTATGTATCAGTTTTAACAAAAGCGGATTACTCTGTTTGATTCTATGCTTAGAGTAGAGTAAACTACTATAAAACGTAATGAAAACTTTATATTCAAGCTCAAAAGAACAAATTACGTTATAGTTTTGAGAAAAAAAAATTGAACAAGTGCAAAAGCTAATACTTTGCTTTAAAATAACGATTTATGTGGTAATATGGTATTTTGCATCTGTACTATAAAAGTTTACTCGTTTCGCTCCATTGAATCATTCGAAATAAATTAATTTGACACAACAACGAAAATAATTATTTGTTTAAACTGTAACATGTCGTTTATATAAAACGAACTAAGACGTTTGGCATCTGTTTAGTGAAAGTTTTCTCGTTTGGGGCATAAAATCGTTTGAAATTAACAGTTCTGGTCAAAACTAAACGTAAATTATATCTTTGAGACGAAATTTAAAGTTTACATTAAGTTTTATACAAGTTTGCTCTATTCTAAGCAAAGGAGTAATCAGGATAAACTGCTTTTATCCAAAGTAATACATAATTTGCAGTTTTGAGCCAGAATAAGACGTTTTTAATCTTTTTAATGTAAGTTTTCGTGTTCAAAAGAAAGAATCGTCTAAAATAAGCAATTTGTGTCCAGACTGAAACGTAATTTGATTTTCTGGGCCTGAATAAGAGGTTTTCAGTTTCTTTGATGTAAGGTTTCTTGTTTGTAACAATGAATAAACGAAAATCATTGGTTTTAATCCAAACTGTGAACTCTTAATTTCAAACGATTTTATGCCCCCAAACGAGAAAACTTTCACTAAACAGATGCCAAACGTCTTAGTTCGTTTTATAAAAACGACTTATGTTACAGTTTAAACAAAAACAAATTATTTTCGTTGTTGTTGTGTCAAAATAATTTATTTCGAATGATTCAATGGAGCGAAACGAGTAAACTTTTATAGGACAGATGCAAAATACCATATTACCACATAAATCGTTATTTTAAAGCAAAGTATTAGCTTTTGCACTTGTTCAATTAAAGTTTGCTTACTTCGAAATATGTAGTCGTCCGAAATAATTTTTTTTGTCAAAACTATAACGTAATTTGTTCTTTTGAGCTTGAATATAGAGTTTTCATTACGTTTTATAGTAGTTTACTCTACTCTAAGCATAGAATCAAACAGAGTAATCCGCTTTTGTTAAAACTGATACATAATTTGCTCTTATTTTCGAGAATAAGACATTTTCAATATGTTTGATAAAATTTTTCTTGTTTATAGCAAGGAATCGTTTAAAATAAGCTGTATTTGCCTAAACTGATACGTAATTCGATATTTGTGCATGGATACGATGTTTTCAGTTTCTTTGACGTGAAATTTCTTGTTGCAAAAGGTAATAATTTGCTTTAAAACAACGCTTTATATGGTAATATGTGGTTTTGCATCTGCCCCATAAAAGTTCATTAGTTTCGAATCATAAAATCGTTTGAAATAAACAGTGCTGGTCAAAACTATAACGTAAATTATTTCTTTGAGACGAAATTTAAAGTTTTCATTAAGTTTTATACAAGTTTACTCTATTCTAAGGAAAGGAGTAATCAGGATAAATTGCTTTTATCTAGAGTAATATATAATTTGCAGTTATCAGCCAGAATAAGACGTATTTATTCTTTTTAATGTAAGTTTTTGTATTTAAAACAAAGGATCGTCTAAAGTAAGCAGTTTTTGTCCTGACTGAAACGTAATTCGAATTTCTGTGCCTGAATAAGGGGTTTTCAGTTACTTTGATGTAAGGTTTCATGTTTGTAACAATGAATTAACGAAAATAATTGGTTTTTATCCAAATTGTGGCATGAATCGTTTTTAAAAGGCGAAATAAGATGTTTTTCCGCTGTACAGTGAAAGTTTACTCGTTTCAAAGCATAGAACCGTTTGAAATTAACAGCTCTCGTTAAGACTATAACGCAAATCTTTTGTTTTGTGCTAAAATAAGACGTTTTTAGTCAGTTTGATATAAGTTTTCTTGTTCAAAGCAAAATATTGTCGAAAATCAACCGTTTTTGTCTAAACTGATACAAAATTCGATGGTTTGTGTCCGAATACAAAGTTTTCAGATTCTTTAATGTTAGGTTTGCTGCTTCTAACAAAGAATCAACGAAAATATTTTGTTTTAATACAAACTGCAATATAAAATGTCTTTATAGGACAAAACATGATGTTTGGCATCTGTTTAATAAAAATTTACTCGTTTGGAAGCATAGAATCATTCCAAATAAGCTATTCTCGTCGAAACTATAATGTAATTAGTATTTTGTGCTAGAATACAGCGTTTTTGTTAGATTTATTAACAATTTTGTCTATTTTAAGCAATGAAACGAATAGGATTAGCTGCCTTTATTCAAAGTGATACATAAATTGCTCTTTTATGCCAGATTAATACCTTTTTAGTCTGTTCGACGTAAGTTTTCTTGTTCAAAGCAAAAGATCGTCTAAAATAAGCCGTTTTTGTTTGAACTGATAAACAATTCAGACTGAGACTCAACAAAAATAATTTGTTTTAATCCACACTGATACTTTTTGACCCTATAAGAGTCCTATAAGAGTCCGAGATACGCCGTTCTCGTCAAGTCTATAACGTAATTCGTTTTTTTGTGTCAGAATACGACGTTTTCTGTCTGTTTAATATGTTTTTAATAATAATAATAACAATAATAATAATAATAATAATATTAATAATATTAATAATAGTAATAATAATAATAATATTAATAATAATAATAATGAAAATAATAATAGTAATAATAATAGTAATAAAAGTAAGCTTAGTTTTCTAAGCAAAAATGAAGCTTATTTTGTGTGTTATATGAGCGTTTTCTCATTTCTATGCAAGAAATCATCTGTGATCTGTGTTTTTAGGCAAGAAATTGTCTAAAATTAATAACTCATTTTAAAACTGGTATAAAAACATTTACTATACAAAAGTTAATAATAATAATAATAATAATAATAATAATAATAATAATAATAATAATAGTAATAATAATAATAATAGTAATAAAAGTAAGCTTAGTTTTCTAAGCAAAAATGAAGCTTATTTTGTGTGTTATATGAGCGTTTTCTCATTTCTATGCAAGAGATCATCTGTGATCTGTGTTTTTAGGCAAGAAATTGAATAAAATTAAAAACTCATTTTAAAACTGGTATAAAAACATTTACTATACAAAAGTTAATAATAATAATAATAATAATAATGATAATAATAATAATAATAATAATAATAATAATAATAATAATAATAATAATAATAATAATAATAATAATAATAATGTTATAATAATAATAATAATAATAATAATAATGATAATAATAATAATAATAATGATAATAATACTTATAATAATGAATTTCTTTCTAAATTAAAGCTTAGTTTTTCTAAGCAAAAATGATGCTTATTTTGTGTTATCTGAGCGTTTTCTCATTTCTATGCAAGAGATCATCTGTGATCTGTGTTTTTAGGCAAGAAATTGTCTAAAATTAATAACTCATTTTAAAACTGGTATAAAAACATTTACTATACAAAAGTTATAATCGGTTTTTAATACTATTAGTATTATTATTATTAATGTTATTGTTATTAATATGACGACTAAAAACGATTCTGAAGACTTTGGTGACTTTTATGTCTTTTTCTTTTTTCTCTACTAAAGTGTTAGACACAATTAATTTAGTTTAATTTCAGTATTTCAAACATTTTATTTTTAAGCAAGTTTTTGTTAAATATTATTTATATCCAACTTTATAACTCGCTTATGGTTGGTCCTACAAGAAAAATGCAAATAACTATTTTGTAGGAAATGTTATCAGCTTTAATTTTGAAAGAAAGATAAAAATTGATAGGAGTAACTGTTTTCGAGATATAAGCAAAAAACCAATGTAAAAACTATTACCGTTTCAGAACAAAAATGTAATTCAGTTTTCAATGTTTGAGACGAAGACGAAAATGCAGCATTTAAAATCGACTCTGAAGACTTCAGTGACTTATATGTCACCCCCTTTTTTTCTAATAAAGTATTGGACCTAATAAATTAAGTGTATTTTAAATCACAAGACATTTTCTGTTAAAGCACTTCTTTTTTAAATATTAATTATTTTCAATCTTATATCTCGCTTATGGTTAGTCCTACATAAAAAATGCAAATAATTATTTTGTAGGAAATTTTATCAGCTCGAATTTTAGTAAAAAGATAAAAGTTGATAGGAGTAACTGTTTTCGAGATATGAGCAAGCAACCAAAACACTGTTACCTTAATTAAGCGTTTGCATATAAGCAAATTTAGTACTATTAGTATTATTATTATTAATGTTATTGTTATTAATATGACGATTAAAGACAACTTTGAAACCTTTAGTGACTTTTATGTCTTCTTCTTTTTCCTCTACTAAAGTGTTAGACACAATTAAATTAGTTTAATTTCAGTTTTTCAAACATTTTATTTTAAAGCAAATTTTTGTTAAATATTATTTATATCCAACTCTATAACTCGCTTATGGTTGGTCCTACAAGAAAAATGCAAATAACTATTTTGTAGGAAATTTTATCAGCTTTAATTTTGACAGAAAGATAAAAATTGATAGGAGTAACTGTTTTCGAGATATAAGCAAAAAACCAATAAGAAAACTTTGACTGTTACTGAACAAAAATGTAATTCAGTTTTCAATGTTTGAGACGAAGACGAAACTGCAGCATTTAAAAACGACTCTGAAGACTTCAGTGACTTTTATGTCACTTCCTTTTTCTTCTAATAAAGTATTAGACCCAATAAATCAAGTGTATTTTAAATCACAAGACATTTTCTGTTAAAGCACTTCTTTTTTAAATATTAATTATTTTCAATCTTATATCTCGCTTATGGTTAGTCCTACATAAAAAATGCAAATAACTATTTTGTAGGAAATTTTATCAGCTTAAATTTTAGTAAAAAAATAAAAATTGATAGGAGTAACTGTTTTCGAGATATGAGCAAGAAACCAAAACACTGTTACCTTAATTAAGCGTGTGCATATAAGCAAATTTAGTACTACTAGTATTATTATTATTAATGTTATTGTTATTAATATGACGATTAAAGACAACTTTGAAACCTTTAGTGACTTTTATGTCTTCTTCTTTTTCCTCTACTAAAGTGTTAGACACAATTAAATTAGTTTAATTTCAGTTTTTCAAACATTTTATTTTAAAGCAAATTTTTGTTAAATATTATTTATATCCAACTCTATAACTCGCTTATGGTTGGTCCTACAAGAAAAATGCAAATAACTATTTTGTAGGAAATTTTATCAGCTTTAATTTTGACAGAAAGATAAAAATTGATAGGAGTAACTGTTTTCGAGATATAAGCAAAAAACCAATAAGAAAACTGTGACTGTTACTGAACAAAAATGTAATTCAGTTTTCAATGTTTGAGACGAAGACGAAACTGCAGCATTTAAAAACGACTCTGAAGATTTCAGTGACTTTTATGTCACTTCCTTTTTCTTCTAAAAAAGTATTGGACCCAATAAATTAAGTGTATTTTAAATCACAAGACATTTTCTGTTAAAGCACTTTTTTTTTAAATATTAATTATTTTCAATCATATATCTCGCTTATGGTTAGTCCTACATGAAAAATGCAAATAACTATTTTGTAGGAAATTTTATCAGCTTTAATTTTAGTAAAAAGATAAAAATTGATAGGAGTAACTGTTTTCGAGATATAAGCAAGAAACCAAAACACTGTTACCTTAATTAAGCGTTTGCATATAAGCAAATTTAGTACTATTAGTATTATTATTATTAATGTTATTGTTATTAATATTACGATTAAAGACAACTTTGAAATCTTTAGTGACTTTTATGTCTTCTTCTTTTTCCTCTACTAAAGTGTTAGACACAATTAAATTAGTTTAATTTCAGTTTTTCAAACATTTTATTTTAAAGCAAATTTTTGTTAAATATTATTTATATCCAACTCTATAACTCGCTTATGGTTGGTCCTACAAGAAAAATGCAAATAACTATTTTGTAGGAAATTTTATCAGCTTTAATTTTGAAAAAAAGATAAAAATTGATAGGAGTAACTGTTTTCGAGATATAAGCAAAAAACCAATAAGAAAACTGTGACTGTTACTGAACAAAAATGTAATTCAGTTTTCAATGTTTGAGACGAAGACGAAACTGCAGCATTTAAAAACGACTTTGAAGACTTCAGTGACTTTTATGTCACTTCCTTTTTCTTCTAATAAAGTATTGGACCCAATAAATTAAGTGTATTTTAAATCACAAGACATTTTCTGTTAAAGCACTTTTTTTTTAAATATTAATTATTTTCAATCATATATCTCGCTTATGGTTAGTCCTACATGAAAAATGCAAATAACTATTTTGTAGGAAATTTTATCAGCTTGAATTTTAATAAAAAGATAAAAATTGATAGGAGTAACTGTTTTCGAGATATAAGCAAGAAACCAAAACGCTGTTACCTTAATTAAGCGTTTGCATATAAGCAAATTTAGTACTATTAGTATTATTATTATTAATGTTATTGTTATTAATATGACAACTAAAGACAACTCTGAAACCTTTAGTGACTTTTATGTCTTTTCCTTTTTTCTCTACTAAAGTGTTAGACACAGTTAAATTAGTTTAATTTCAGTTTTTCAAACATTTTATTTTAAAGCAAATTTATGTTAAATATTATTTATATCCAACTCTATAACTCGCTTATGGTTGGTCCTACAAGAAAAATGCAAATAACTATTTTGTAGAATATTTTATCAGCTTTAATTTTGAAAGAAAGACAAAAATTTATAGGAGTAACTGTTTTCGAGATATAAGCAAGAAACCAAAAAACTGTTACCTTAATAAAGCGCTTGCATATAAGCAGATTTAGTACTATTAGTATTATTATTATTAATGTTATTGTTATTAATATGACGACTAAAAACGATTCTGAAAACTTTGGTGACTTTTATGTCTTTTTCTTTTTTCTCTACTAAAGTGTTAGACACAATTAATTTAGTTTAATTTCAGTATTTCAAACATTTTATTTTTAAGCAAGTTTTTGTTAAATATTATTTATATCCAACTTTATAACTCGCTTATGGTTGGTCCTACAAGAAAAATGCAAATAACTATTTTGTAGGAAATGTTATCAGCTTTAATTTTGAAAGAAAGATAAAAATTGATAGGAGTAACTGTTTTCGAGATATAAGCAAAAAACCAAAGTAAAAACTGTTACTGTTTCAGAACAAAAATGTAATTCAGTTTTCAATGTTTGAGACGAAGACGAAAATGCAGCATTTAAAATCGACTCTGAAGACTTCAGTGACTTATATGTCACCCCCTTTTTTTTAATAAAGTATTGGACCTAATAAATTAAGTGTATTTTAAATCACAAGACATTTTCTGTTAAAGCACTTCTTTTTTAAATATTAATTATTTTCAATCTTATATCTCGCTTATGGTTAGTCCTACACAAAAAATGCAAATAACTATTTTGTAGGAAATTTTATCAGCTTGAATTTTAGTAAAAAGATAAAAATTGATAGGAGTAACTGTTTTCGAGATATGAGCAAGAAACCAAAACACTGTTACCTTAATTAAGCGTTTGCATATAAGCAAATTTAGTACTATTAGTATTATTATTATTAATGTTATTGTTATTAATATGACGATTAAAGACAACTTTGAAACCTTTAGTGTATTTTATGTCTTCTTCTTTTTCCTCTACTAAAGTGTTAGACACAATTAAATTAGTTTAATTTCAGTTTTTCAAACATTTTATTTCAAAGCAAATTTTTGTTAAATATTATTTATATCCAACTCTATAACTCGCTTATGGTTGGTCCTACAAGAAAAATGCAAATAACTATTTTGTAGAATATTTTATCAGCTTTAATTTTGAAAGAAAGACAAAAATTCATAGGAGTAACTGTTTTCGAGATATAAGTAAGAAACCAAAAAACTGTTACCTTAATAAAGCGCTTGCATATAAGCAGATTTAGTACTATTAGTATTATTATTATTAATGTTATTGTTATTAATATGACGACTAAAAACGATTCTGAAGACTTTGGTGACTTTTGTCTTTTTCTTTTTTCTCTACTAAAGTGTTAGACACAATTAATTTAGTTTAATTTCAATATTTCAAACATTTTATTTTTAAGCAAGTTTTTGTTAAATATTATTTATATCCAACTTTATAACTCGCTTATGGTTGGTCCTACAAGAAAAATGCAAATAACTATTTTGTAGGAAATGTTATCAGCTTTAATTTTGAAAGAAAGATAAAAATTGATAGGAGTAACTGTTTTCGAGATATAAGCAAAAAACCAAAGTAAAAACTGTTACCGTTTCAGAACAAAAATGTAATTCAGTTTTCAATGTTTGAGACGAAGACGAAAATGCAGCATTTAAAATCGACTCTGATGACTTCAGTGACTTATATGTCACCCCCTTTTTTTTTTAATAAAGTATTGGACCTAATAAATTAAGTGTATTTTAAATCACAAGATATTTTCTGTTAAAGCACTTCTTTTTTAAATATTAATTATTTTCAATCTTATATCTCGCTTATGGTTAGTCCTACATAAAAAATGCAAATAACTATTTTGTAGGAAATTTTATCAGCTTGAATTTTAGTAAAAAGATAAAAATTGATAGGAGAAACTGTTTTTGAGATATGAGCAAGAAACCAAAACACTGTTACCTTAATTAAGCGTTTGCATATAAGCAAATTTAGTACTATTAGTATTATTATTATTAATGTTATTGTTATTAATATGACGATTAAAGACAACTTTGAAACCTTTAGTGACTTTTATGTCTTCTTCTTTTTCCTCTACTAAAGTGTTAGACACAATTAATTTAGTTTAATTCCGGTTTTTCAAGCATTTTATTTTAAAGCAAATTTTTGTTAAATATTATTTATATCCAACTCTATAACTCGTTTATGCTTGGTTCTACAAAAAAATGCAAATAACTATTTTGTAGGAAATTTTATTAGCTTTAATTTTGAAAAAAAGATAAAAATTGATAGGAGTAACTGTTTTCGAGATATAAGCAAGAAACCAAAAAAATGTTACGTTAATTAAGCGTTTGCATATAAGCAAATTTAGTACTATTAGTATTATTATTATTAATGTTATTGTTATTAATATGAGGACTAAAGACGACTCTGAAACATTTAGTGACTTTTATGTCTTCTCCTTTTTCCTCTACTAAAGTGTTAGACACAATTAATTTAGTTTAATTTCGGTTTTTCAAACATTTTATTTTAAAGCAAATTTTTGTTAAATATTAAAAACTATAAAATGGCTTAGATTGCCTTAAAACACAGATCACACATGATCTTTTGCATTAAAATGAGAAAACGCTCATGTAACACACAAAATAAGCTCCATTTTTCCTTTTTAAAAGTATTATTATTATTATTACTTTTGTTACTATTACTATTATTATTATTATTATTATTATTATTGTTATTATTATTATTATTATTATTATTATTATTATTATTATTATTATTATTATTATTATTATTATTATTATTATTATTATTATTATTATTAAAAACTTATATTAAACAGACAGAAAACGTCGTATTCTGACACAACTTAAAACACAGATCACACATGATCTTTTGCATAGAAATGAGAAAACGCTCATATAACACAAAATAAGCTTCATTTTGGCTTAGAAAACTAAGCTTACTTTTACTACTACTATTATTTTTATTTTTATTATTATTATTATTATTACTATTATTTTTATTATTATTATTACTATTATTATTATTATTATTATTATTATTATTATTATTATTATTATTATTATTATTATTATTATTATTATTATTATTATTATTATTATTATTATTATTATTAATATTATTATTATTAAAGACCGATTATAACTTTTGTATAGTAAATGTTTTTATACCAGTTTTAAAATGAGTTATTAATTTTAGACAATTTCTTGCCTAAAAACACAGATCACAGATGATCTCTTGCATAGAAATGAGAAAACGCTCAGATAACACAAAATAAGCATCATTTTTGCTTAGAAAAACTAAGCTTTAATTTAGAAAGAAATTTATTATTATAAGTATTATTATCATTTTTAATAAACAGATGCCAAACATCATGTTTTGTCCTATAAAGACATATTATATTGCAGTTTGTATTAAAACAAAATATTTTCGTTGATTCTTTGTTAGAAGCAGCAAACCTAACATTAAAGAATCTGAAAACTTTGTATTCGGACACAAACCACCGAATTTTGTTTCAGTTTAGACAAAAACGGTTGATTTTCGACAATATTTTGCTTTGAACAAGAAAGCTTATATCAAACTGACTAAAAACGTCTTATTTTAGCACAAAACAAAAGATTTGCGTTATAGTCTTAAAGCTGATTCATGCCACAGTTTGGATAAAAACCAATTATTTTTGTTAATTCATTGTTACAAACAAGAAACCTTACATCAAAGAAACTGAAAACCCCTTATTTAGGCACAGAAATTCGAATTACGTTTCAGTCTGGACAAAAACTGCTTATTTTAGACGATCCTTTGTTTTGAACACGAAAACTTACATTAAAAAGATTAAAAACGTTTTATTCTGGCTGAAAACTGCAAATTATATATTACTCTAGATAAAAGCAATTTATCCTGATTACTCCTTTACTTAGAATAGAGTAAACTTGTATAAAACTTAATGAAAACTTTAAATTTCGCCTCAAAGAAATAATTTACGTTATAGTTTTGACCAGCACTGTTTATTTCAAACGAAATTATGATTCGAAACTAATGAACTTTTATGGGGCAGATGCAAAACCACATATTACCATATAAAGCGTTGTTTTAAAGCAAAGTATTACCTTTTGCAACAAGAAATTTCACGTCAAAGAAACTGAAAACTTCGTATCCATACATAAATATCTAATTACGTATCAGTTTAGGCAAATACAGCTTATTTTAAACGATTCCTTGCTATAAACAAGAAAAATTTTATCAAGCATATTGAAAACGTCTTATTCTCGAAAATAAGAGCAAATTATGTATCAGTTTTAACAAAAGCGGATTACTCTGTTTGATTCTATGCTTAGAGTAGAGTAAACTACTATAAAACGTAATGAAAACTCTATATTCAAGCTCAAAAGAACAAATTACGTTATAGTTTTGACAAAAAAAAATATTTCGGACGATTACATACTTCGAAGTAAGCAAACTTTAATTGAACATGTGCAAAAGCTAATACTTTGCTTTAAAATAATGATTTATGTGGTAATATGGTATTTTGCATCTGTCCTATAAAAGTTTACCCGTTTCGCTCCATTGAATCATTAGAAATAAATTATTTTGACACAACAACAACACAAATAATTTGTTTTTGTTTAAACTGTAACATAAGTCGCTTTTATAAAACGAACTAAGACGTTTGGCATCTGTTTAGTGAAAGTTTTCTCGTTTGGGGGCATAAAATCGTTTGAAATTAACAGTTCTGGTCAAAACTATTACGTAAATTATTTCTTTGTATCACTTTAAAGATTTGCGTTATAGTCTTGACGAGAACTGTTAATTTCAAACGATTCTATGCTTTGAAACCAGTATACTTTCACTGAACAGAGGCAAAACGTCTGATTTCGCCTTTAAAAAACGATTTATGTCACAGTTTGGATTAAAACCAATGATTTTCGTTTATTCATTGTTACAAACAAGAAACCTTACATCAAAGAAACTGAAAACCTCTTATTCAGGCCCAGAAAATCAAATTACGTTTCAGTCTAGACACAAATTGCTTATTTTAGACGATTCTTTCTTTTGAACACGAAAACTTACATTAAAAAGATTAAAAACGTCTTATTCTGGCTCAAAACTGCAAATTATGTATTACTTTGGATAAAAGCAGTTTATCCTGATTACTCCTTTGCTTAGAATAGAGCAAACTTGTATAAAACTTAATGAAAACTTTAAATTTCGTCTCAAAGAAATAATTTACGTTATAGTTTTGACCAGAACTGTTAATTTCAAACGATTTTATGCCCCCAAACGAGAAAACTTTCACTAAACAGATGCCAAACGTCTTAGTTCGTTTTATAAAAACGACATGTTACAGTTTAAACAAAAAAATTATTTTCGTTGTTGTGTCAAAATAATTTATTTCGAATGATTCAATGGAGCGAAACGAGTAAACTTTTATAGGACAGATGCAAAATACCATATTACCACATAAATCGTTATTTTAAAGCAAAGTATTAGCTTTTGCACTTGTTCAATTAAAGTTTGCTTACTTCGAAATATGTAGTCGTCCGAAATAATTTTTTTTTGTCAAAACTATAACGTAATTTGTTTTTTTGAGCTTGAATATAGAGTTTTCATTACGTTTTATAGTAGTTTACTCTACTCTAAGCATAGAATCAAACAGAGTAATCCGCTTTTGTTAAAACTGATACATAATTTGCTCTTATTTTCGAGAATAAGACATTTTCAATATGTTTGATAAAATTTTTCTTGGTTATAGCAAGGAATCGTTTAAAATAAGCTGTATTTGCCTAAACTGATACGTAATTCGATATTTGTGCATGGATACGATGTTTTCAGTTTCTTTGACGTGAAATTTCTTGTTGCAAAAGGTAATAATTTGCTTTAAAACAACGCTTTATATTGTAATATGTGGTTTTGCATCTGCCCCATAAAAGTTCATTAGTTTCGAATCATAAAATCGTTTGAAATAAACAGTGCTGGTCAAAACTATAACGTAAATTATTTCTTTGAGACGAAATTTAAAGTTTTTATTAAGTTTTATACAAGTTTACTCTATTCTAAGTAAAGGAGTAATCAGGATAAATTGCTTTTATCTAGAGTAATATATAATTTGCAGTTTTCAGCCAGAATAAGACGTTTTTAATCTTTTTAATGTAAGTTTTTGTATTCAAAACAAAGGATCGTCTAAAGTAAGCAGTTTTTGTTCAGACTGAAACGTAATTCGAATTTCTGTGCCTGAATAAGGGGTTTTCAGTTACTTTGATGTAAGGTTTCATGTTTGTAACAATGAATTAACGAAAATAATTGGTTTTTATCCAAACTGTGGCATGAATCGTTTTTAAAAGGCGAAATAAGATGTTTTTCCTCTGTACAGTGAAAGTTTACTCGTTTCAAGGCATAGAACCGTTTGAAATTAACAGCTCTCGTTAAGACTATAACGCAAATCTTTTGTTTTGTGCTTAAATAAGACGTTTTTAGTCAGTTTGATATAAGTTTTCTTGTTCAAAGCAAAATATTGTCGAAAATCAACCGTTTTTGTCTAAACTGATACAAAATTCGGTGGTTTGTGTCCGAATACAAAGTTTTCAGATTCTTTAATGTTAGGTTTGCTGCTTCTAACAAAGAATCAACGAAAATATTTTGTTTTAATACAAACTGCAATATAAAATGTCTTTATAGGACAAAACATGATGTTTGGCATCTGTTTATTAAAAATTTACTCGTTTGGAAGCATAGAATCATTCCAAATAAGCTATTCTCGTCGAAACTATAATGTAATTAGTATTTTGTGCTAGAATACAGCGTTTTTGTTAGATTTATTAACAATTTTGTCTATTTTAAGCAATGAAACGAATAGGATTAGCTGCCTTTATCCAAAGTGATACATAAATTGCTCTTTTATGCCAGATTAATACGTTTTTAGTCTGTTCGATGTAAGTTTTCTTGTTCAAAGCAAAAGATCGTCTAATGTAAGCCGTTTTTGTTTGAACTGATGAACAATTCAGACTGAGAGTCAACAAAAATAATTTGTTTTAATCCAAACTGATAATTTTTGACCCTATAAGAGTCCTATAAGAGTCCGAGATACGCCGATCTCGTCAAGTCTATAACGTAATTCGTTTTTTTGTGTCAGAATACGACGTTTTCTGTCTGTTTAATATAAGTTTTTAATAATAATAATAATAACAATAATAATAATAATAATAATAATAATAATAATTATAATAATAGTAATAATAATAATAATATTAATAATAATAATAATAAAAATAATAATAGTAATAAAAGTAAGCTTAGTTTTCTAAGCAAAAATGAAGCTTATTTTGTGTGTTATATGTGCGTTTTCTCATTTCTATGCAAGAAATCATCTGTGATCTGTGTTTTTAGGCAACAAATTGTCTAAAATTAATAACTCATTTTGAAACTGGTATAAAAACATTTACTATACAAAAGTTATAATCAGTTTTTAATAATAATAAAATTAATAATAATAATAATAATAATAATAATAAAAATAATAGTAATAATAATAATAATAATAATAATAATAATAATAATAATAATAGTAATAGTAACATAAGTAATAATAATAATAATACTTTTAATAAGGAAAAATGGAGCTTATTTTGTGTGTTACATGAGCGTTTTCTCATTTCTATGCAAAAGATCATGTGTGATCTGTGTTTTTAGGCAATCTAACCCATTTTATAGTTTTTAATATTTAACAAAAATTTGCTTTAAAATAAAATGTTTGAAAAACTGAAATTAAACTAAATTAATTGTGTCTAACACTTTAGTAGAGGAAAAAGGAGGAGACATAAAAGTCACTAAAGTCTTAGAGTTGTCTTTAGTCGTATATTAATAACAATAACATTTATAATAACAATACTAGTAGTACTAAATTTGCTTATATGCAAGAGCTTACTTAAGGTAACAGTTTTTTTGTTTTTTGCTTATATCTCGAAAACAGTTACTCCTAACAATTTTTACTTTTTCACCAAAATTAAAGGTGATAAAATTTCCTACAAAATAGTTATTTGCATTTTTCATGTAGAACTAACCATAAGCGAGATATAAGTTTGAAGATAATTAATAATTAAAAAAAAGTGTTTTAACAGAAAATGTCTTGTGATTTAAAATACACTTAATTTATTGGGTCCAATACTTTATTAGAAGAAAAAGGAGGTAACATAAAAGTCACTGAAGTCTTCAGAGTCGTTTTTAAATGCTGCATTTTTGTCTTTGTCTCAAACATTGAAAACTGAATTACATTTTTGTTCAGTAACAGTTACAGTTTTCTTATTGGTTTTTTGCTTATATCTCGAAAACAGTTACTCCTATAAAAATAAAAATAAATAAAATGTTTGAAAAACCGAAATTAAACTAAATTAATTAAGACTAACACTTTAGTAGAGGAAAAAAGAGAAGACATAAAAGTCACCAAAGTCTTGAGAGTCGTTTTTAGTCGTCATATTAATAACAATAACATTAATAATAATAATACTAATATTACTAAATTTGCTTATATGCAAGCGGTTAATTAAGGTAACAGTTTCTTGCTTATATCTCAAAAACAGTTACTCCTATCAATTTTTATCTTTTTACTAAAATTAAAGCTGATAAAATTTCCTACAAAATATTTATTTGCATTTTTTATGTAGGACTAACCATAAGCGAGATATAAGTTTGAAAATAATTAATATTTAAAAAAAAAGTGCTTTAACAGAAAATGTCTTGTGATTTAAAATACACTTAATTTATTGGGTCCAATAATTTATTAGAAGAAAAAGGAGGTGACATAAAAGTCACTGAAGTCTTCAGAGTCGTTTTTAAATGCTGCATTTTCGTCTTCGTCTCAAACATTGAAAACTGAATTACATTTTTGTTAAGTAACTGTAACAGTTTTCACTTTGGTTTTTTGCTTATATCTCAAAAACACCAAAATATTTATTTACATTTTTCTTGTAAGACCAAGCATAAGCAAGTTATAGAGTTGGATATAAATAATATTAAACAAAAATTTGCTTTAAAATAAAATGTTTGAAAAACCGAAATTAAACTAAATTAATTGTGTCTAACACTTTAGTAGAGGAAAAAGGAGGAGACATAAAAGTCACTAAAGTCTTCAGAATCGTCTTTAGTCGTCATATTAATAACAATAACATTAATAATAACAATACTATTAGTACTAAATTTGCTTATATGCAAGCGCTTAATTAAGGTAACAGTTTTTTTGTTGTTTGCTTATATCTCGAAAACAGTTACTCCTATCAGTTTTTACCTTTTCACCAAAATTAAAGCTGATAAAATTTCCTTCAAAATCGTTATTTGCATTTTTCATGTAGAACTAACCATAAGCAAGATATAAGTTTGAAAATAATTACTAATTAAAAAAAATGTGCTTTAACAGAAAATGTCTTGTGATTTAAAATACACTTAATTTATTGGGTCCAATACTTAATTAGAAGAAAAAGGAGGTGACAGTAAATGCTGCATTTTCGTCTTCGTCTCAAACATTAAATAATGAATTACATTTTTGTTTAGTAACTGTTACAGTTTTCACTTTGGTTTTTTGCTTATATCTCGAAAACAGTTACTCCTATCAATTTTTATCTTTCCTTCAAAATTAAAGCTGATAAAATTTTTTACAAAATAGTTTTTTGCATTTTTTTGTAGGACCAACTATAAGCGAGTTATAGAGTTGGATATAAATAATCTTTAACAAAAATTTGATATAAAAATAAAAAAAGATAAAAATTGATAGGAGTAACTGTTTTCGAGATATAAGCAAGAAACCAAAAAACTGTTACCTTAATTAAGCGTTTGCATATAAGCTAATTTAGTACTAATAGTATTATTATTATTAATGTTATTGTTAATAATATGACGACTAAAGACGACTCTGAAACCTTTAGTGACTTTTATGTCTTCTTCTTTTTCCTCTACTAAAGTGTTAGACACAATTAATTTAGTTTAATTTCAGTATTTCAAACATTTTATTTTAAAGCAAATTTTTGTTAAATATTATTTATATCCATCTCTATAACTCGCTTATGCTTGGTCCTACAAGAAAAATGCAAATAACTATTTTGTAGGAAATTTTATCAGCTTTAATTTTAGTAAAAAGATAAAAATTGATAGGAGTAACTGTTTTCGAGATATAAGCAAGAAACCAAAAAACTGTTACCTTAATAAAGCGCTTGCATATAAGCAAATTTAGTACTATTAGTATTATTATTATTAATGTTATTGTTATTAAAATGACGACTAAAAACGACTCTGAAGACTTTGGTGACTTTTATGTCTTCTCCTTTTTCCTATACTAAAGTGTTAGACTCAATTAATTTAGTTTAATTTCGGTTTTTCAAACATTTTATTTTAAAGCAAATTTTTGTTGAAGATTATTTATATCCAACTCTATAACTCGCTTATGGTTGGTCTTACAAAAGAAATGCAAACAACTATTTTGTAGGAAATTTTATCAGCTTTAATTTTAGTAAAAAGATAAAAATTTATAGGAGTAACTGTTTTCGAGATATAAGCAAGAAACCAAAACACTGTTATCTTAATTAAGCGTTTGCATATAAGCAAATTTAGTACTATTAGTATTATTATCATTAATGTTATTGTTATTAATATGACGACTAAAGACGACTCTGAAACCTTTAGTGACTTTTATGTCTTTTTCTTTTTCCTCTACTAAAGTGTTAGACACAATTAAATTAGTTTAATTTCAGTTTTTCAAACATTTTATTTTAAAGCAAATTTTTGTTAAATATTATTTATATCCAACTCTATAACTCGCTTATGGTTGGTCCTACAAGAAAAATGCAAATAACGATTTTGTAGGAAATTTTATCAGCTTTAATTTTGAAATAAAGATAAAAATTGATAGGAGTAACAGTTTTCGAGATATAAGCAAAAAACCAATAAGGAAACTGTAACTGTTACTGAACAAAAATGTAATTCAGTTTTCAATGTTTGAGACGAAGACGAAAATGCAGCATTTAAAATCGACTCTGAAGACATCAGTGACTTTTATGTCACCTCCTTTTTCTTCTAATAAACTATTGGACCCAATAAATTAAGTGTATTTTAAATCCCAAGACATTTTCTGTTAAAACACTTTTTTTTTAAATATTAATTATTTTCAAACTTATATCTCGCTTATGGTTAGTTCTACATAAAAAATGCAAATAGCTATTTTGTAGGAAATTTTATCAGCTTTAATTTTAGTAAAAAGATAAAAATTGATAGGAGTAACTGTTTTCGAGATATAAGCAAGAAACTGTTATCTTAATTAAGCGCTTGCATATAAGCAAATTTAGTAATATTAGTATTATTATTATTAATGTTATTGTTATTAATATGACGATTAAAAACGACTCTCAAGACTTTGGTGACTTTTATGTCTTCTCCTTTTTCCTATACTAAAGTGTTAGACTCAATTTATTTAGTTTAATTTCAGTTTTTCAAACATTTTATTTTAAAGCAAATTTTTGTTAATGATTATTTATATCCAACACTATAACTCGCTTATGGTTGGTCTTACAAAAAAAATGCAAATAACTATTTTGTAGGAAATTTTATCAGCTTTAATTTTAAAAGAAAGATAAAAATTGATAAGAGTAATAGTTTTTGAGATATAAGCAAAAAACCAAAGTGAAAACTGTTACAGTTACTGAACAAAAATGTAATTCAGTTTTCATTGTTTGAGACGAAGACGAAAATGCAGCATTTAAAAACGACTCTTAAAACTTTAGTGACTTTTATGTCACCTCCCTTTTCTTCTAATAAAGTATTGAACCCAATAAATTAAGTGTATTATAAATCACAAGACATTTTCTGTTAAACACTTTTTTTTTAAATATTAATTATTTTCAAACTTATATCTCGCTTATGGTTAGTCCTACATAAAAAATGCAAATAACTATTTTGTAGGAAATTTTATCAGCTTTAATTTTTGTGAAAAGATAAAAATTGATAGGAGTAACTGTTTTCGAGATATAAGCAAGAAACTGTTGCCTTAATTAAGCGCTTGCATATAAGCAAATTTAGTAATATTAGTATTATTATTATTAATGTTATTGTTATTAATATGACGACTAAAAACGACTCTCAAGATTTTGGTGACTTTTATGTCTTCTCCTTTTTCCTCTACTAGTGTGTTAGTCTTAATTAATTTAGTTTAATTTCGGATTATCAAACATTTTATTTTAAAGCAAATTTTTGTTAATGATTATTTATATCCAACTCTATAACTCGCTTATGGTTGGTCTTACAAAAGAAATGCAAATAACTATTTTGTAGGAAATTTTATCAGCTTTAATTTTAGTAAAAAGATAAAAATTGATAGGAGTAACTGTTTTCGAGATATAAGCAAGAAACCAAAACACTGTTACCTTAATTAAGCGTTTGCATATAAGCAAATTTAGTACTATTAGTATTATTATCATTAATGTTATTGTTATTAATATGACGACTAAAGACGACTCTGAAACCTTTAGTGACTTTTATGTGTTTTTCTTTTTCCTCTACTAAAGTGTTAGACACAATTAAATTAGTTTAATTTCAGTTTTTCAAACATTTTATTTTAAAGCAAATTTTTGTTAAATATTATTTATATCCAACTCTATAACTCGCTTATGGTTGGTCCTACATGAAAAATGCAAATAACGATTTTGTAGGAAATTTTATCGGCTTTAATTTTGAAATAAAGATAAAAATTGATAGGAGTAACAGTTTTCCAGATATAAGCAAAAAACCAATAAGAAAACTGTAACTGTTACTGAACAAAAATGTAATTCAGTTTTCAATGTTTGAGACGAAGACGAAAATGCAGCATTTAAAATCGACTCTGAAAACTTCAGTGACTTTTATGTTACCTCCTTTTTCTTCTAATAAACTATTGGACCCAATAAATTAAGTGTATTTTAAATCCCAAGACATTTTCTGTTAAAACACTTTTTTTTTAAATATTAATTATTTTCAAACTTATATCTCGCTTATGGTTAGTCCTACATGAAAAATGCAAATTACTATTTTGTAGGAAATTTTATCAGCTTTAATTTTAGTAAAAAGATAAAAATTGATAGGGGTAACTGTTTTTGAGATATAAGCAAGAAACCAAAAAACTGTTACCTTAATTAAGCGCTTGCATATAAGCAAATTTAGTACTAAAATCAACTCTGAAGACTTTGGTGACCTTATGTCTTCTCCTTTTTCCTCTACTAAAGTGTTAGACCCAATTAATTTAGTTTAATATCTGTTTTTCAAACATTTTATTTTAAAGCAAATTTTTGTTAAAGATTATTTATATCCAACTCTATAACTCGCTTATGGTTGGTCCTACAAGAAAAATGCTAATAACGATTTTGTAGGAAATTTTATCAGCTTTAATTTTGAAAAAAAGATAAAAATTGATAGGAGTAACAGTTTTCAAGATATAAGCAAAAAACCAATAAGAAAACTGTAACTGTTACTGAACAAAAATGTAATTCAGTTTTCAATGTTTGAGACGAAGACGAAAATGCAGCATTTAAAATCGACTCTGAAGACTTCAGTGACTTTTATGTCACCTCCTTTTTTTTCTAATAAAGTATTGGACCCAATAAATTAAGTGTATTTTAAATCACAAGACATTTTCTGTTAAAGCACTTTTTTTTAAATATTAGTTATTTTCAAACTTATATCTCGCTTATGGTTAGTCCTACATGAAAAATGCAAATTACTATTTTGTAGGAAATTTTATCAGCTTTAATTTTAGTAAAAGATAAAAATTGATAGGAGTAACTGTTTTCGAGATATAAGCAAGAAACCAAAAAACTGTTAACTTAATTAAGCGTTTGCATATAAGCAAATTTAGTACTATTAGTATTATTATTATTAATGTTATTGTTATTAATATGACGATTAAAGACGACTCTGAAACCTTTAGTGACTTTTATGTCTTCTTCTTTTTTCTCTACTAAAGTGTTAGACACAATTAATTTAGTTTAATTTCAGTATTTCAAACATTTTATTTTAAAGCAAATTTTTGTTAAATATTATTTATATCCATCTCTATAACTCGCTTATGCTTGGTCCTACAAGAAAAATGCAAATAACTATTTTGTAGGAAATTTTATCAGCTTTAATTTTAGTAAAAAGGTAAAAATTGATAGGAGTAACTGTTTTCGAGAAATACGCAAGAAACCAAAAAACTGTTACCTTAATAAAGCGCTTGCATATAAGCAAATTTAGTACTATTAGTATTATTATTATTAATGTTATTGTTATTAAAATGACGACTAAAAACGACTCTGAAGACTTTGGTGACTTTTATGTCTTCTCTTTTTTCGTATACTAAAGTGTTAGACTCAATTAATTTAGTTTAATTTCGGTTTTTCAAACATTTTATTTTAAAGCAAATTTTTGTTAAAGATTATTTATTTCCAACTCTATAACTCGCTTATGGTTAGTCTTACAAAAGAAATGCAAATAACTATTTTGTAGGAAATTTTATCAGCTTTAATTTTAGAAAAAAGATAAAAATTGATAGGAGTAACTGTTTTCGAGATATAAGCTAGAAACCAAAACACTGTTACCTTAATTAAGCGTTTGCATATAAGCAAATTTAGTACTATTAGTATTATTATCATTAATGTTATTGTTATTAATATGACGACTAAAGACGACTCTGAAACCTTTAGTGACTTTTATGTCTTTTTCTTTTTCCTCTACTAAAGTGTTAGACCCAATTAAATTAGTTTAATTTCAGTTTTTCAAACATTTTATTTTAAAGCAAATTTTTGTTAAATATTATTTATATCCAACTCTATAACTCGCTTATGGTTGGTCCTACATAAAAAATGCAAATAACGATTTTGTAGGAAATTTTATCAGCTTTAATTTTAAAATAAAGATAAAAATTGATAGGAGTAACAGTTTTCGAGATATAAGCAAAAAACCAATAAGAAAACTGTAACTGTTACTAAACAAAAATGTAATTCAGTTTTCAATGTTTGAGACGAAGACGAAAATGCAGCATATAAAATCGACTCTGAAGACTTCAGTGACTTTTATGTCACCTCCTTTTTCTTCTAATAAAGTATTGGACTCAATAAATTAAGTGTATTTTAAATCACAAGACATTTTCTGTTAAAGCACTTTTTTTTAAATATTAGTTATTTTCAAACTTATATCTCGCTTATGGTTAGTCCTACATGAAAAATGCAAATTACTATTTTGTAGGAAATTTTATCAGCTTTAATTTTAGTAAAAAGATAAAAATTGATAAGAGTAACTGTTTTCGAGATATAAGCAAGAAACCAAAAAACTGTTACCTTAATTAAGCGCTTGCATATAAGCTAATTTAGTACTAAAAACAACTCTGAAGATTTTGGTGACTTTATGTCTTTTCCTTTTTCCTCTACTAAAGTGTTAGACCCAATTAATTTAGTTTAATATCGGTTTTTCAAACATTTTATTTTAAAGCAAATTTTTGTTAAAGATTATTTATATCCAACTCTATAACTCGCTTATGGTTGGTCCTACAAGAAAAATGCAAATAACGATTTTGTTGGAAATTTTATCAGCTTTAATTTTGAAAGAAAGATAAAAATTGATAGGAGTAACAGTTTTCGAGATATAAGCAAAAAACCAATAAGAAAACTGTAACTGTTACTGAACAAAAATGTAATTCAGTTTTCAATGTTTGAGACGAAGACGAAAATGCAGCATTTAAAATCGACTCTGAAGACTTCAGTGACTTTTATGTCACCTCCTTTTTCTTCTAATAAAGTATTAAACCCAATAAATTAAGTGTATTTTAAATCACAAGACATTTTCTGTTAAAACACTTTTTTTTAATTATTAATTATTTTCAAACTTATATCTCGCTTATGGTTAGTTCTACATGAAAAATGCAAATAACTATTTTGTAGGAAATTTTATCACCTTTAATTTTGGTGAAAAAGTAAAAATTGATAGGAGTAACTGTTTTCGAGATATAAGCAAAAAACAAAAAAACTGTTACCTTAATTAAGCGCTTGCATATAAGCAAATTTAGTACTACTAGTATTGTTATTATAAATGTTATCGTTATTAATATGACGACTAAAGACAACTCTAAGACTTTAGTGACTTTTATGTCTCCTCCTTTTTCCTCTACTAAAGTGTTAGACACAATTAATTTAGTTTAATTTCAGTTTTTCAAACATTTTATTTTTGTGCCAGTCTAACGAGACTGGTGCGTGGGAGTATTTTTGAGTAAAGATGACTTTGAAATTTTGAGCGAATTGGTAGCGTGGATTTGTTTTCGTTTTGATGGAGATTGGCACCTTATTGAGTTCAGACGATCCTTGAGGTTGAAACAAAGGGGAGGATCGCTTACCTTGGTCGCCGATCCGCCTGAAATAATCTCTCGGGGATCACTTCACAATGCACTCAAGAAAACACAAGTTTCAGCGAAACCAGCCGATTATTTTTACAACACTGACGAGCAAATAAAAGAGTAAATAATGGATACAAAAAAACTAAAAAAAAATAAGAATTCTCCTACTGATCACGCAAACGTAATGGTCACAAGGACTATTCGATTTCGGAATCAAACAAGAACTAACTAAACTTCGGAATTTTGAAATTAGGAAAGCTCGCCTTTGGAGAGGGGCTACTTCCTAGACCAATAACTTAGAAGCATCTCTTGGCGGCAATTCCCGATCGGAACGTTGTTGCCAAATTTTTCTCTCTTACCCGAACTAACGCGAGGACCCAGAGAGAGGCTAGGTCTTTTGTAGTTCTTGTGACTTTGATGGATCGTCTCAACACTTGTGACGGTATACAATTTCTACGAATAATATGAATCAAGAGATTACACGGTACCACCGCTTGATTTTGAGTACGTTCCATCGCCTAATTAAGGTAGCCAGGACCTCGCGACTCTCCTGTGAATAGAAAGGTCCTGAATACCTGTCTGGTCTGGCCGATCTTACAGCTAAACAAGTTGTACAATTACGTGAGGACCGCATCCATTGTATTTCTAGCATGTGGAGGCCAATTCCCTTAATTCGCGTCTAGTAATTCGGTTCCATGGACTTGATTATCAAAGAGAAACTATTGAACCGCGATTCTACGAAATGACCACATGTCCCCAATAACCAGATGACGACCGTTTCGGTCATAGAGGCGGTCGTCGGGGGTGGTCGAACATTAAAGTTTTCTAAAGAAGACGGCACTAATTTTGACAAATTTATGATTTCCCGTACATGAACTTAAATGCTGAAAAAGACTGATAAAGTGTCGGCCTTCCGAGAACGCAATCTGGTCGACACTTTCGAATTTGATTCATGTGACAAATAACGGTCAAACTGAAACTAAAGGAACCGAAATTACTATTTCGTCTTTAACAAATAACACATTTGTTACAATGCCCCCCCCTTAAAACGGATCAATTTTTTCCACATGAGCCAAATAAATTGATGCGTTCCCCTTACACTAACGCGAGGTTTTCGCCAAGTTGAAAACCTATTTTAATTCGTTGGGTTGCCGTCTACCCTGCTCCTGGTGCGTGGTTCTTCGTCCGAGTTCGGGTTCTAGGAGGTCCAGTCCTGTTTTATCTCCTGGCGGCCGCTAACTCTGTAACACAGACTGAACCCAGTACCTGTGCGACTTTGAATCACACAACCGACCTGATTTCTGTGTCTGTTGGTCCTCGTCTGCGTTACTGCTGCGGTGTCGCCGTTTGTGTTGACCCTGTTCCTGGTTGTTTTGTGGTTCCCGGGCCCCGCCCCGCCCGGGCAAGTGGGGCACGTCCTTAAGGATGCAGCTGCCCCTCCTTCTTCCTTGCCACGCCGGCCTTGGTGTTGAACCTGTCGTTGTCGGAGCTGCGCTGTTCTTGGATCCAATCTCTTATGCTACCTAGACTACCTTATCCTACTTATCTGCAAACACAACTATTAGTTCTTATTCTAAATTCTTAGTGTACTAATCCATGGTTGGTCCTCGACTGGTCCTTGGCTTCTTGTGTGTCTTTTTGTTACCTGTGTTTGTCGACTTAACTTATCCAACCTGGTACTCTCTCCTAGTGCGGCAGGTTCGATTTCGGATTGTGTTAATGAGATATTTACATGCAGGGGTTCTGTTGTGGTTAGGTCATGCGCTACTGTATGGTTTGTTTCTGTTGTCGGTGGTGCTTGAGCTGCAGTCTCTAAGCCTGCCCCGTGGTTTCCAGACTTCGGGAGTGGTGACTCTCGAATCTCCGGAATCCGGGACAAGTTCGGGTGCCCCAGCGTAGCCCTGGTGTCTGTTGTTCGGTGGATGTGTGGTCGTGTTTCCGTGTGTTGTAGTGTGGGGAGAGGGATGGGACTACCTAACATGCAATTACGCTTATCTATTCTACGTTTAACTGGTACATTCCCTAATTGGTCTAACGCGGTGTCAGTTGCAAGACAAAGTTTTAGTCTATTTACATGAACTGTTTCCTCTTTCCGCCCATGGATCTCTTTGATGTGGGCTGTTACTCCTTTTAAACGTGTGATTCTGTATGGACCAATCCATCGTTTGGCCAGTTTTCGATTCAATCCCGCTTTATCGGAAGGGTCATACATATAAACGCGGTCACCTTCTTGCAAGCTATGTGGTGCTGCCTTTCTATTAAACTGATCGTGTACTCGTTGTGTCGATTTTTCTATGTTTGCAATAGCGTTTCGGTGAGCTATTTTCATGCGTTGTACAAATTCTGATACGTAGTTGATATCGGTATCGTAACGTACTCGTATTGGTTTAAAGATTTCATCGTATGGATAATCCATATCCCTGCCAAACAATAGGAAGAACGGAGACTCTCCTGTTGCGCTATGTGTAGTCGACGCATATGCTGCGAGTGCATACGGTAACCATTCGTCCCAATCTCGTTGATTAGGTTTGATATAATGGGATAATAAGTCTTTTAAGGTTCTATGAAATCTTTCTAGGGCACCGTTTGTTTGGGGTCTATATGCCGTTGTTTTCAAGTGTGTAATTTGTAAATATTTGCAAACATTTTCAATTAATTTGGACGTGAAATTTGTCCCTAAATCTGTTAACATTTGTACTGGTGTCCCATGTCGAAGAACAATTCCTGTAACAAAGGCTTTCGCGACGGTTGCTGCTGTTTGATCGGGTATTGGAAATGCTTCCACGTATTTTGTCAAGGCATCTTGTACTGTTAATATGTACTTGTTTCCTCGATCCGTGACCGGTAGAGGTCCTACGACATCGATTGCTATTCTATAAAAGCGTTTTTGTGGTGTATTGAATTTTTGCAATGGCGCTGGTCTGTTGTGAGGGGATGTTTTTCTTTGTGCGCACGGAATACATGCATTGACGTATTTCTTTATGTCTTCAGACATGTTAGGCCAGTAAAATCTTTTCTTTATACGATCGTATGTTTTGTCAAATCCCATGTGTCCTGATAAAGGCAAATCGTGGTACAACTTCATGATTCGTGATATTAGCGCTTGAGGCGCAAGCAATTGATCATTTAAACGTCTATCTTCGCTTTTTCTGAAGATAACTCCGTCTAAGTCTGTATAAAATAGTGAATTTGGTTTTTTACATTGTTGTCTAATTTTGTCTAACTTCGCGTCCTTTTGTTGTTCTCGTTTAATCTCGTCTCTATTCCATATCGGCTCGCAGTCCTGCGTTTGTATGCACCGTATTGGTTTAACCCGTGACAAGGCATCTACGTTTGAATGTTTACTGCCTGGTTTATATTCAATGGTAAAAGTATACTCTGCTAGCGCTAGCGACCACCGCATTAAACGATTACTGGGGTCTTTAACGCTCATTAGCCACTTCAAAGGTTGGTGATCTGTGTATACGGTAAATTCTTGACCGTATAGGTAGGTGCGAAATTGTTTAATGCCCCATACTAATGCTAACCCTTCCCGTTCCGTTGTGCAATAATTCTTTTCTGCTTTTGTTAATTGTCGGCTCGCATACGCTACTGGGCATTCTTTTTCGTCATATATTTGACTTAAAATCGCGCCGATCGCGTATCCGGACGCGTCTGTTGATAAAATAAATTTCTTTTTCGGGTCCGGGTACTTCAAGATTGGTTCATGCATTAAACTGTTGCGCAACGTGTTAAACGCGGTTTGGGTATCCGTATTCCAAACGAAATTGGCGTTTTTCTTAGTTAATTGCGTAAGTGGTCGTGCCATTACTGCGAAATCTTTGATGAATCGTCGATAATATCCTACCAGACCTAGAAACGCTCTAACTTCAGTGACTGATCGTGGGGTTGGATAAGTTTGGATTGTTTTAATTTTGTTCGGATCGGGTCGCGCCCCGTCTTTTGAAATTATATGACCTAAATACAATGTCTCGGATTTTAAAAACTCGCATTTTCCCGGATTGAGTGTTAACCCAGCTTCGCGAATGCGATCAAAAACATCTCGGAGTTTATTCAAGTGCTCGTCCATGTCATTTTTCGAAAATACTATTACATCGTCCAAATATACGTAACAATGTGTTCCGGTTAATCCTGACAGTACTGCGTACATTAATCTTTGCCAAGTACTCGGTGAATTTACCAGGCCAAAGGGCATTCGATTCCACTCGTAGTGACCCCAGGGAACCGAAAAAGCTGTCTTTTCTCTGTCTTTTTCTTCAACTTCTACTTGCCAATATCCTTTGGTCATATCTAATTTTGAGAAGATTTCTGCTCCCCGATTGAATCGATTGTGTCTTGAATGTTTGGAATCGGAAAATAATCTCTTTTCGTAATTGCATTTAGTGCTCTAAAATCTATGCAAAATCTATACTTTATTTCTCCTGATTCCGTTTTCTTTTCTACTAGCACAACTGGTGCACTCCAGGGTGAAGATGATGGTCTGATTATGTCGTTATCTAACATTTCCTGGATACAATTCTGCATAACTTGCTTACGTGCAAACGGTACGCGATACGGTGGTTTTGCTATTGGTGGGCTGTCATCAGTGTTTATCTTATGTTTCACCAGGTTCGTAACATTGAGCTGAGCCGTTCCTACTGCGAAGAGATCCGGATACTCTTCCAAAACGTAATACAACTTCTCTCGCTCGTACTCTTGTAAGTGCTCAACCATAAAGGGCCTCAACTCCTCGTTACACCTCAAGTTGGGTCCTGTCCCTTCGAACGCTCCAGACACAGGGGTTACGTTTAAAATTGGTGTATGACGTTGAATGGTCAGAGGTGTTGGAGTCGTATTGAGAATCCTGATGACTATTTTTCTGTGGTTTGGATCGTTTTGTGTGGTGGGTGGCACGTTAGTTACGCTACGTGCAATACAAATTCCGGGTTGACTGGTGTTTGAAGGTTCGCAGATTACCGTACCTGCAGGTATCCGATTGTTAATCGGGATCCAGTAATCGCAACCGTGAAATGGTGGTATTTCTAAGTCTTCTTTGATACTGACGAGGTTTGGGTACTTCCGGGTGTGGTCAAAACCTCTGCAAATGTCAGGATTGGCCAGATCCTTTAATTCACCAGCTCTCTGAAGGTGTAAACTATTAATGACCAGTAAGTCCTCAGGTTCTTTTGGGTTATTGGAAATCCTTTCATTGTTCCGGTGTAACCCCTCAGACAATGCTGCTCTGTTGTTGCTGTTGTATGCAACGACGTAGTGCTGGCTCGAACGGGCACTTTCCAAAGGTAACCTAACACCTTTTAATTCTAATACTTCCTCCTTAAAATCTAAACGTGGCTGGAATTTTTCGAAAAAATCCAGCCCAAGCAAACCGTCTGCGTCAAAGTTTAAATCTGATCCGCAAATAATAAATTCATGTGAAATTTTGATGTTCTTCGCGAGTTCGAACGTGATGTTAGCTTCCCCATATTTTCGCAACATGTTTCCCGAAATGTCCGTCATTGCTATTTCGTTTTTTCGCGTTGTAGGTATTTTAAATTTTTGAACGAAACTGTTTTTCACGATTGAGACTGATGCCCCACTGTCGATTAACCAAAGTGAATTTTGTGTGTGAATTTGTAAAGTTATGAATTTTGAGTGCGAGTTTACTTTTAAAATAACTTGGGCTAGTTTTGGCGCAGTTCCGAGGCTCCTTGGGAGTTTAAAGGACATTGATCCGTAATGTGTGTGTTTGGTAGCGCGCAATGGTAACAGCCGGTTACCGTGTTGCTGAGGCATCCTTTACGAAAATGTCCCGGTTGGAAACATTTGCCGCAAATCCCTCTCATTTTTGGGTATCTATCGGTAAATTTACCCTGTTGCCCGTTTCCTTCTTGTCGCTGGTTGTGATTGGCGTTAAAATATGGTTTGTTGTTTCTTGCCCGAAATGACTGCTTTGCGTTTGACGGTATTGGTGCGCTTTTAACTGCCCGGATTGCGGTTCGGAAGTTTTCGAAACTATTTTCTTCTAATTGCCTGCTTATGATGTTCTCGTAATGTTGCGCGATTGGCAAAATGTCGTTAATTTTGTAAAATTCTCCCGCTCGGAGAATTTCGTTTGCTAGTCTCAGATCGATTCCTTGTAGGAAGCTTTCCACAACCATTCTGTCGCGATGGAAGATTTGAGCCGCCGACAAGTCATCCTCCGGAAAAATTCTGTTGGCGATCATTTTTAGACGATGGGCATATGCCCCTAACGATTCATCAGCGTCGCGCATGCACCTTTGCAATTCCCGTTTTGCCTTCTCTTTGTTGGGTGTTTTTGAAAATATCTCTCTTAGCCAATTACGCATTTGCTGACAAGTCCTTGGTCTTTCGTTTGCTTTTAGTGCCAAATAATATTCTTTTGCACGTCCGCGGAATTTTGATTCTATGACCTGGACCGTTACTAATTCTGTCCACTGGTTTTGCTCAGCTATCAACTCGATCGCGTCCATGAATAAATCGAAATCTATACCGCCCGAATAATTTTCAACTCGGTCCGCCGCTTGCATTCCGCTCAACGCGAATCGAAATGGATTTAAATACGGTTGTGTACTAGACTGGGGTTGGTTCCCGTTTGCTTGTTGCGACCGTTGTTCGTTAACTTCAAGCGCGGATTGTAACTGTTGTTGCAGTTCCTCAATTTGGTTTCGTAATGTTTCCACTGTTTCCTGGCCACGTAAATTATTTGTTCCTGAGGTCTTGCCCGTTACTGAATCTTGATCTGGACCCATTTCTGCTAGTGGCTTCCCTCTGATACGTACAAGTAATTTCCTTTAATTTCTCTTTTTCTCGGAGTCAGTGATTAGAATATTCCTAAATAACCTAGGTGTAGGATGTCGAGAGCAAGCGGAACTGGCTAGCTTCCTACCTGTGAAATTCCTACTTCCACTGTTAAGAGTCCACCTTTCTCTTATTGAAGTCTACCTGTTGATCTGTTTCCTAATATCTTTACTTAGATCCTTTTGACTTCCTAATTTACTATATTTCTCTCTCACCGTTCGCTCTATTTCCGTAGTACCGTTTACTAACTCTAATTATCGTCTTTTGGATACTGACACTGATTAATCCTAATTCTCCGATAATTTACTCTAGGTTTTTAACGCTTTTTAACGAATGCTGACAAAACTAAACGAAATGATCAAATTGAAAATTCAATCTATTAATCTATGTACTACTACTTACTGTTTTTTCTAACCTGTGAACGTGAAATTAATATCTATACTCTACTTTACTAATTACTACTGAATTCCTACTGGACTATTTAATAACTAAGGTGAAATGTTAAAGAGGGTGGCACCGCTAATTGGTACTGATTTCCTTAAACATCACCGTCTAAGCTAGTTGGGCCGTTTTCTGAAACTCTTTATAACCTGTTTGTCACTATTGTCGCTAATTCAAATTGGCAAACTAACTACTTTCGAATTATCCATCCCGTATTACGTATGAACACACAAAATTTCTGACCTACTAAATGAAATAGATTCAATTGAAACTGCGTTTGACCTAGTGCCTCACATTTTTTCTTCCGAGTTTTATGATGCTACCTGCTCTACTCCATCTACCCTTTTTAAACAGTCAGTGTTCGAACGTAATGCTATTGACCCTATTCCTAAGTTTGCGTAACTAGGCGCCATAAACTATATTGAACGGTCTTCCCAAAGTACCTGCTACTCGTTCATTGACAAAAATGAGAATTTTGACCTGACTCAACCTTTACGAATGCCGTGGTGGTCCATTACAAAAGATTTCCACCACCGTCTTAAACAATTCCCTTCACCGTTTTACCTTTTTACAATCTGGTTAACGACAAATCATTTAATTCGCCGGAGTTAATGTTTGATTCCAATGACACTCGTGCGCGGAAACTCTCTCTAACACCGATTTTACTACTCCAATTAAACAAAATCGAAACTTTTCTGAATTCGAGTTTATTTTACTCGTTACTTCTACTAATTAATTTTGAATTGCGCGTTTGCTTACTCTATCCAGTACTCTCTGACTTTGCTCAACAAGATACCATTCCACTTTCGACTCTATTTGTCTAACCATTTACAATTTAACTTCGACACAATAACAAAAATAACTGCTTTACTCAAATAAACAATAAAGAAAAAAAAACATAACGTTACCACTGCGAAAAAAAATTATTTAATTTGGAACACTGCTGCTACCATACAATGTGTAACCAACTTTAAAAATGCGTTAAAAAGAATGAATAAAATAATAAAAAAAAATTTTTTTTATTAATTTGGGACACCGCTGCCACCATAAAATATGTGCCAGTCTAACGAGACTGGTGCGTGGGAGTATTTTTGAGTAAAGATGACTTTGAAATTTTGAGCGAATTGGTAGCGTGGATTTGTTTTCGTTTTGGTGGAGATTGGCACCTTATTGAGTTCAGACGATCCTTGAGGTTAAAACAAAGGGGAGGATCGCTTACCTTGGTCGCCGATCCGCCTGAAATAATCTCTCGGGGATCACTTCACAATGCACTCAAGAAAACACAAGTTTCAGCGAAACCAGCCGTTTATTTTTTACAACACTGACGAGCAAATAAAAGAGTGAATAATGGATACAAAAAAACTAAAAAAAAATAAGAATTCTCCTACTGATCACGCAAACGTAATGGTCACAAGGACTATTCGATTTCGGAATCAAACAAGAACTAACTAAACTTCGGAATTTTGAAATTAGGAAAGCTCGCCTTTGGAGAGGGGCTACTTCCTAGACCAATAACTTAGAAGCATCCCTTGGCGGCAATTCCCGATCGGAACGTTGTTGCCAAATTTTTCTCTCTTACCCGAACTAACGCGAGGACCCAGAGAGAGGCTAGGTCTTTTGAAGTTCTTGTGACTTTGATGGATCGTCTCAACACTTGTGACGGTATACAATTTCTACGAATAATATGAATCAAGAGATTACACGGTACCACCGCTTGATTTTGAGTACGTTCCATCGCCTAATTAAGGTAGCCAGGACCTCGCGACTCTCCTGTGAATAGAAAGGTCCTGAATACCTGTCTGGTCTGGCCGATCTTACAGCTAAACAAGTTGTACAATTACGTGAGGACCGCATCCATTGTATTTCTAGCATGTGGAGGCCAATTCCCTTAATTCGCGTCTAGTAATTCGGTTCCATGGACTTGATTATCAAAGAGAAACTATTGAACCGCGATTCTACGAAATGACCACATGTCCCCAATAACCAGATGACGACCGTTTCGGTCATAGAGGCGGTCGTCGGGGGTGGTCGAACATTAAAGTTTTCTAAAGAAGACGGCACTAATTTTGACAAATTTATGATTTTCCGTACATGAACTTAAATGCTGAAAAAGACTGATAAAGTGTCGGCCTTCCGAGAACGCAATCTGGTCGACACTTTCGAATTTGATTCATGTGACAAATAACGGTCAAACTGAAACTAAAGGAACCGAAATTACTATTTCGTCTTTAACAAATAACACATTTGTTACATTTTAAAGCAAATATTTGTTAAATATTAAAAGCTATAAAATGGCTTAGATTGCCTAAAAACACAAATCACACATGATCTTTTGCATAGAAATGAGAAAACGCTCATGTAACACACAAAGTAAGCTCCATTTAAGCTCCATTTTTTCATATTAAAAGTATTATTATTATTATTACTTATGTTACTATTACTATTATTATTATTATTATTATTATTATTACTATTATTTTTATTATTATTATTACTATTATTATTATTATTATTATTATTATTATTATTATTAATATAATTATTATTAAAAACCGATTATAACTTTTGTATAGTAAATGTTTTTATACCAGTTTTAAAATGAGTTATTAATTTTAGACAATTTCTTGTCTAAAAACACAGATCACAGATGATCTCTTGCATAGAAATGAGAAAACGCTCAGATAACACAAAATAAGCATCATTTTTGCTTAGAAAAACTAAGCTTTAATTTAGAAAGAAATTTATTATTATAAGTATTATTATCATTATTATTATTATTATTATTATTATTATTATTATTATTATTATTATTATTATTATTATTATTATTATTATTATTATTATTATCATTATTATTATTATTATTATTATTAACTTTTGTATAGTAAATGTTTTTATACCAGTTTTAAAATGAGTTATTAATTTTATTCAATTTCTTGCCTAAAAACACAGATCACAGATTATTTCTTGCATAGAAATGAGTAAACGCTCATATAACACACAAAATAAGCTTCATTTTTGCATAGAAAACTAAGCTTACTTTTATTACTATTATTATTATTATTACTATTATTATTATTATTATTATTATTATTATTATTATTAACTTTTGTATAGTAAATGTTTTTATACCAGTTTTAAAATGAGTTATTAATTTTAGACAATTTCTTGCCTAAAAACACAGATCACAGATGATTTCTTGCATAGAAATGAAAAAACGCTCATATAACACACAAAATAAGCTTCATTTTTGCTTAGAAAACTAAGCTTACTTTTATTACTATTAATATTATTATTATTACTATTATTATAATTATTATTATTATTATTATTATTATTATTGTTATTATTATTATTATTAAAAACTTATATTAAACAGACAGAAAACGTCGTATTCTGTCACAAAAAAACGAATTACGTTATAGACTTGACGAGAACGGCGTATCTCGGACACTTATAGGACTCTTATAAGGTCAAAAAGTATCAGTTTGGATTAAAACAAATTATTTTTGTTGAGTCTCAGTCTGAATTGTTTATCAGTTTAAACAAAAACGGCTTATTTTAGACGATCTTTTGCTTTGAACAAGAAAACTTACATCGAACAGACTAAAAACGTATTAATCTGGCCTAAAAGAGCAATTTATGTATCACTTTGGATAAAGGCAGCTAATCCTATTCGTTTCATTGCTTAAAATAGACAAAATTGTTAATAAATCTAACAAAAACGCTGTATTCTAGCACAAAATACTAATTACATTATAGTTTCGACGAGAATAGCTTATTTGGAATGATTCTATGCTTCCAAACGAGTAAATTTTTATTAAACAGATGCCAAACATCATGTTTTGTCCTATAAAGACATTTTATATTGCAGTTTGTATTAAAACAAAATATTTTCGTTGATTCTTTGTTAGAAGCAGCAAACCTAACATTAAAGAATCTGAAAACTTTGTATTCGGACACAAACCACCGAATTTTGTATCAGTTTAGACAAAAACGGTTGATTTTCGACAATATTTTGCTTTGAACAAGAAAACTTATATCAAACTGACTAAAAACGTCTTATTTTAGCACAAAACAAAAAATTTGCGTTATCGTCTTAAAGCTGATTCATGCCACAGTTTGGATAAAAACCAATTATTTTTGTTAATTCATTGTTACAAACAAGAAACCTTACATCAAAGAAACTGAAAACCCCTTATTTAGGCACAGAAATTCGAATTACGTTTCAGTCTGGACAAAAACTGCTTACTTTAGACGATTTTTCAGTGGTTGATTCTTGGTGTTGATTGTTGAATTTGATATCTGGGTGTATGTGGTTGTTGTTGTTTCCTCTGGAAATTACTATTTTTGCGATTTCGGTAAGTTATTCTTGTTTAATTCGTTAATATCCGTCATTAGATACGCATAATTATATCTTATCGCGGCAGTATAAGATAGCGCTCGCCCCTCTATAGCAGCAGCAGCTGGTATCGCGGCGGCGCGGCGCAGTGAAAATTTAGTATTTATCGCTCTGTCGCAGAGTGAGCGTCTGGTGTCCAAATTTTGTCTACATTAATTTCATTAATTTCAGTTTAAATCACTAAATTTAATGGCTGAATTTAATTGCTGCCACTGTTTTAAAAGCGTAAGTCGTGATACACCTATCGTGGTGTGTGACGGCTGTTCGCTAAATATTCACTGTCGTTGCCTCAAAATAAGCGAAAATGAAATCGCCTTTATTTCTCAGTCTCGCTCTCCAAATATCAAACTGTTTTGTAATAGATGTAACGTAACTATCACAGCAATTTCAGAAATTAAAAAACTCGTAAATGACATAAAAACATCATTTGATGAGCGTCTTAGCAAACTCGAATCTCTTATTATTAATAACAATACGTCTCAAGCTATAAACCGCGAAGAAATTATCGCCGAATCTGTGAACAGGTCGGCTCGTGCGTGCAATGTTATTATGTACAATGTTAAACCTGTCGCTAATAAACAAGACGTGGATGTGGTAAATGATGTCCTCGAGGTCATTGATCCATCACTTGTGATTGGTCCGGAAAATGTTTTTCGCGTAGGAAAAACCGTCGGTGATAAACCTCGCTTATTAAAATTGCAATTTAAAACTCAACAAATGGCACGTCTATGCTTGAAGAAAAAATCGTCTTTGCTGCAGCACCCACAATTTGCTCACATTACTATTAGTGATGATAAAACCCCGGGTCAACTAAAGCATTTAAACAATTTGCGTGATGAATTAAAGCGAAGACTTGATGTTGGCGAAAAGGACTTGACAATTAAATACGTTAACCACGTACCAAAAATTATTTCACATCAAAAAAACTAAATATTTACCCTTGTTCAATGGCTCTTCTGTATACGAATATCGCATCTTTATCTTCAAAATTTAATGATTTGTTATTAGAAGTAACTGAATTTAGACCTTCTATTATCGCACTCACGGAGACTTGGCTTAATCCGTCTATCTCTGATGATGCTGTACACATTGAGAATTACTCTATTTACAGAGATGATCGCCTATCTCAAAAAGGTGGCGGTGTGTGTTTTTATGTAGATAAAATTAAAATTTCAAAATTTTTTAAAATTACTCAAATTTGCATATCTGTTAAACCTTATGATTCTCTATGGTTAAAATTTGAAGGAAATGAACAAACCTTTGTTATAGCATGTATTTACAGACCACCAACAGGAGCGTCTTTTAACAATCACGAAAATGATAAAAATCTATTTAATACCATACAATCAACTATTAATCAGTATCCTAACTTAATTATCATGGGAGATTTCAATTTTCCATGTATAGACTGGTCTGCTAAAAACACAACAGGTCAAACAATCATCGAAAAACAATTTTCTGAATTGCTCTTGGAGAATAATTTGTCACAAATAGTCACTGAACCTACACGATTTAGATCCCAACAACGTCCTTCATTACTTGATTTGGTAATTTTGTCTGACGTTAACCTTGTATCGTCTTTAAACGTTTCGAATCCTGTAGGTACATCTGATCATTCAAAAATCGAAATTGAGTTACAAATTATGATATATTCAGAGCCAAATGCAAGAATTAAAACAACATCAATTGTTGACTACACTCGCATAGACGAAAGTCTCTTGACTTACGACTGGAATGGTTTAGATTCACTAAATGCGGAAGAACAATGGAAACATTTTAAATCGATTTTACAAACTTGCATTACAACAAATTCCAGACTGTTTACAAACCGACTGAGAAAAGATAAACCGTGGATAAATCAACACATGCTTTACAAAATAAAATACAAAGCTAAATTATGGAAAAAATTTAAAAGGAAGCCTACTGAAGATAATTTTTCTGCTTATAAAAGATTTTCTAACCAACTAAAATCTGATTTACAAATAGCCAGGTGTAATTATGAAAATTCTATATTAAATAAACCAAAACTATTTTATTCCCATGTACGTAAATTTATCTCTAGTCGTGTGTCGGTCCCTTTAGTACGAAATGCTTCAGGTCTACTCTGCTCCGATCATACAGAAACTGCAAACACTTTAGCGGACAGTTTTGCTGCTACCTATAATTTAAACATTAATAATAATATACCGTCATTTATGCCTACAAGTACATTTAGTGGGTTGTCTTATATTAATTTTACTCCGGATCTGGTAAAAAGCCAACTCTGTGCCATGAAATTAAATACAGCTCCAGGTCCGGATCAGATACCTCCCAAACTCCTGAGAACTTGTGCTGCTTCGTTGTCGGGCCCACTTGCCAAAATGATGACAAAATCATTCTTACAAGGCACTTTGCCCTACGAGTGGTTGCAAGCAACAATCACGCCTTTGTACAAGTCAGGAGATAAACTTGATCCTGCTAACTATAGACCTGTAAGTCTCACGTCGACATGCTGTAAAATTATGGAAAAAGTTATAGTCAAGGAACTATTAACTTACATGAGAAAAAATAATTTAATACCTGAGCATCAGCACGGCTTTTTACCAGGTAGGTCAGTTGTCACAAATTTGCTATCCTGCACAAATCTATGGACAAAAATGTTAGACACTAACCAACCTGTAGACATAATTTACCTTGATTTTAGTAAAGCCTTTGATAAAGTCCCTCACAATCTCTTGTTAGCAAAACTGGAGTCCTATGGTGTAACAGGAAATTTGCTTGATTGGATCCGAGCGTTTCTATCAAATCGAAACTATTGTGTAAAAGTCTGTGGTAAATTTTCGTACTCTAAACCAGTATTAAGTGGGGTCCCACAGGGATCAGTTCTTGGACCAATTTTATTCTTGTTATATACAGCAGATTTATTGTTTTCACTGGACAGCTATTCAGCATATGCGGATGATATTAAGTTATTTGCTAACCCACTTGTCACGGACTTGCAAGACCAACTTAATTTAATCTTCCAATGGAGCGAGAAGTGGCAAATACCACTAAATATTGCAAAATGCTGTGTACTTCAGTGTGGCCACAACAACCCAAAGTACCTTTACCATATAAATGGCACACTCCTGAGTGTAAAAACCTCAACCAAAGATCTAGGGGTCATTGTAAATGATAAGTTAGGATGGTCAGAGCAATGTCTAGCATCAGTGGGTCGAGCGCGTAAAATGTTTTATTTGCTAAAGCATGTTTTTCCAAATCCTTCAGTCAGTTTTATTTCAAAGGTGTACATCACTTACATAAGGCCGCATTTGGAATTTGCCATTCCAGTCTGGAGACCTTATTTGTTAAAGGATATTGATTTGCTGGAAAGAACTCAGCACCTGGTAACTAGATGGACACACTGTTTAAGACAAGTTTCATATGAACAACGTCTTGAAATACTCAAAATACCAGATCTACGTGCTCGTCAAAACAGGGCAGATGCAATTCAAATTTTTCGGCTTACTCATGGTTTATTTCCTGGAGTAACACGCAATTTCTTGCAAATTCAATATCATGACAGACTTAGAGGTCATTCTTATAAGCTGAAAAAAGAACCATTTAAGACTACCGTTAGAAAGAATTATTTGACAAATCGTGCATTTGATATATGGAATGGCTTGCCTGATAACGTTGTTGCAGCTGTTACTGTTTCTTCCTTCAAGAATCAATATGACACATTACAATAATTAACATTAACCTTTATTAATTAACTAATTTAACTGTAGATTAAAATTGTATTTCATTTTTCATTATTCAATGGTGTTTTATTTAACACGAAACCGTATTTCTTGATATTTTGCTATAAATGTGTTAACCTCAGCAAAGAATCTATGTTAATAATAATAATAATAATAATAATAAAAAGATTAAGAACGTCTTATTCTGGCTGAAAACTGCAAATTATATATTACTCTAGATAAAAGCAATTTATCCTGATTACTCCTTTACTTAGAATAGAGTAAACTTGTATAAAACTTAATGAAAACTTTAAATTTCGTCTCAAAGAAATAATTTACGTTATAGTTTTGACCAGCACTGTTTATTTCAAACGATTTTATGATTCGAAACTAATGAACTTTTATGGGGCAGATGCAAAACCACATATATAAGGTATATAAAGCGTTGTTTTAAAGCAAATTATTACCTTTTGCAACAAGAAATTTCACGTCAAAGAAACTGAAAACATCGTATCCATGCACAAATATCGAATTACGTATCAGTTTAGGCAAATACAGCTTATTTTAAACGATTCCTTGCTATAAACAAGAAAAATTTTATCAAACATATTGAAAATGTCTTATTCTTGAAAATAAGAGCAAATTATGTATCAGTTTTAACAAAAGCGGATTACTCTGTTTGATTCTATGCTTAGAGTAGAGTAAACTACTATAAAACGTAATGAAAACTTTATATTCAAGCTCAAAAGAACAAATTACGTTATAGTTTTGAGAAAAAAAAATTGAACAAGTGCAAAAGCTAATACTTTGCTTTAAAATAACGATTTATGTGGTAATATGGTATTTTGCATCTGTACTATAAAAGTTTACTCGTTTCGCTCCATTGAATCATTCGAAATAAATTATTTTGACACAACAACGAAAATAATTATTTGTTTAAACTGTAACATGTCGTTTATATAAAACGAACTAAGACGTTTGGCATCTGTTTAGTGAAAGTTTTCTCGTTTGGGGCATAAAATCGTTTGAAATTAACAGTTCTGGTCAAAACTATAACGTAAATTATTTCTTTGAGACGAAATTTAAAGTTTTCATTAAGTTTTATACAAGTTTGCTCTATTCTAAGCAAAGGAGTAATCAGGATAAACTGCATTTATCCAAAGTAATACATAATTTGCAGTTTTGAGCCAGAATAAGACGTTTTTAATCTTTTTAATATAAGTTTTCGTGTTCAAAAAAAAGAATCGTCTAAAATAAGCAATTTGTGTCCAGACTGAAACGTAATTTGATTTTCTGGGCCTGAATAAGAGGTTTTCAGTTTCTTTGATGTAAGGTTTCTTGTTTGTAACAATGAATAAACGAAAATCATTGGTTTTAATCCAAACTGTGACATAAATCGTTTTTTAAAGGCGAAATCAGACGTTTTGCCTCTGTTCAGTGAAAGTATACTGGTTTCAAAGCATAGAATCGTTTGAAATTAACAGTTCTCGTCAAGACTATAACGCAAATCTTTAAAGTGATACAAAGAAATAATTTACGTTATAGTTTTGACCAGAACCGTTAATTTCAAACGATTTTATGCCCCCAAACGAGAAAACTTTCACTAAACAGATGCCAAACGTATTAGTTCGTTTTATAAAAGCGACTTATGTTACAGTTTAAACAAAAACAAATTATTTTCGTTGTTGTTGTGTCAAAATAATTTATTTCGAATGATTCAATGGAGCGAAACGAGTAAACTTTTATAGGACAGATGCAAAATACCATATTAACACATAAATCGTTATTTTAAAGCAAAGTATTAGCTTTTGCACATGTTCAATTAAAGTTTGCTTACTTCGAAGTATGTAATCGTCCGAAATATTTTTTTTTGTCAAAACTATAACGTAATTTGTTCTTTTGAGCTTGAATATAGAGTTTTCATTACGTTTTATAGTAGTTTACTCTACTCTAAGCATAGAATCAAACAGAGTAATCCGCTTTTGTTAAAATTGATACATAATTTGCTCTTATTTTCGAGAATAAGACGTTTTCAATATGCTTAATAAAATTTTTCTTGTTTATAGCAAGGAATCGTTTAAAATAAGCTGTATTTGCCTAAACTGATACGTAATTCGATATTTATGTATGAATACGAAGTTTTCAGTTTCTTTGACGTGAAATTTCTTGTTGCAAAAGGTAATACTTTGCTTTAAAACAACGCTTTATATGGTAATATGTGGTTTTGCATCTGCTTCATAAAAGTTCATTAGTTTCGAATCATAATTTCGTTTGAAATAAACAGTGCTGGTCAAAACTTTAACGTAAATTATTTCTTTGAGACGAAATTTAAAGTTTTCATTAAGTTTTATACAAGTTTACTCTATTCTAAGTAAAGGAGTAATCAGGATAAATTGCTGTAATCTAGAGTAATATATAATTTGCAGTTTTTAGCCAGAATAAGACGTTTTTAATCTTTTTAATGTAAGTTTTCGTGTTCAAAACAAAGGATCGTCTAAAATAAGCAGTTTTTGTCCAGACTAAAACGTAATTCGAATTTCTGTGATTAAATAAGGGGTTTTCAGTTTCTTTGATGTAAGGTTTCTTGTTTGTAACAATGAATTAACAAAAATAATTGGTTTTTATCCAAATTGTGGCATGAATCAGCTTTAAGACTATAACGCAAATCTTTTGTTTTGTGCTAAAATAAGACGTTTTTAGTCAGTTTGATATAAGTTTTCTTGTTCAAAGCAAAATATTGTCGAAAATCAACCGTTTTTGTCTAAATTGGTACAAAATTTGGTGGTTTGTGTCCGAATACAAAGTTTTTAGATTCTTTAATGTTAGGTTTGCTGCTTCTAACAAAGAATCAACGAAAATATTTTGTTTTAATACAAACTGCAATATAAAATGTCTTTATAGGACAAATCATGATGTTTGGCATCTGTTTAATAAAAATTTACTCGTTTGGAAGCATGAATCATT